>NW_012098832.1:237543-282007 GCF_000951045.1 Mandrillus leucophaeus
AATCTGGGTAAGCTCAGATTATCCTTGACATTTACTGGATGGGGACATTCTTGCCACAGGAATGAACTGCTTTCCAGTTTATTTTAAACTGAGAACTCTCAATTCACTGTGATAGTTGGTTTGGCAAAGCTAGTGACCATTAAAAACTCTCCCATCTTAAATGAAACTTAAAATGAGTTTGAGCCCAAGTGAAGTAGGAAAACTTGATGAAGAAACCCCTGGGCACTGCTGCCTTATGAGTCATAGCAGAGGAAAGACATCAAAGATTTCTGTCATTGCTTGTCTCAAAGACCTTGACTGATGTGGGGAATGGACTCCAGTGGTCATCTGGTGGCACTCATGACTTGCTCTCTGGCTCTTGAACTGATTCTCATGTTACTTAACTAAGTTTCTTCTTCTTTAGAGAAGAAACTGCCTTCAGCATATGCACACTGTCAGACCCTTTCTAATCTGTACCACACATACTCAAGTTAAAAAGAGCAATGAAGACAAAAGAATAAAGATAAAATGAGGCATTTTCATCAATGGGAAATTTCAAAGTAGAGAAAGAAAGGAGAGTAGTATAGCTCAAACGAAGAGCGGTGAAGGCAAAGTTCATTGAAGAAACATTATGGTTTCACTTGCACTGCTTTTTGCCTCCGGGCATGAATTAATTAGCTGATAATGGACACTGTGCTACAGTAGGCTCTTAACAAAGGCTTGTTACCTAAAATACTTACATTATTAGATTGTTATAAGTATGCTTAGTTTCTGACAACAAAAATGAGACCCATAGAATATTTTCAATTACATCTGTTGTTTGATTATGAAAATAACAATAATTATTCCCATGACTTGTTTGACTCTAATGCTGGCAAGAAAAAGACACATGCTTAGATTATTATGTCACCTTTTCCCAGCAAGTATACCTTTGTAGCAATGATTAAGAGCTGCATTCAATAACACGCCCTATAGCAAGCATTTTGGTCCTGTAAAATGAGATACCTTTGCTTTTCCTGGAATATAATAAACAGTTAATAAAGTTTAGCTCCCCACAAAAAATTGAATTTGATTCTAATATCCAAATCAAGCATTAGGTTTTTTCAGATGTAATCTATGTAAAAACGAGGGAAAGGTTGTTTTGTTTTTTTAGATGCCATTTACATCATTGGGCAAGGGTTTCTACCCTGAGGTTGTGAATCCCTTGAAATGTATAAAATTTCATATTTGAGAAGTAGAGAGAGAAAGAGATAGATGATGCTTGTTGATGTCTTTTTTTGTTTTTCCCTGAGGCAAAGGACTTGCGTCAAATTCTCAAAGAGGACCATAGTCCATTCTCAAAGAGGTCCAAAGAGGTCCACACCTTCCCAAGGGTAAGAATACTTTTTCAAGCGAGCTATTTGGTTATAAGAGCCTTTTTCTGCAGAAGGAAGCAGATTTTGTCATATTTCTGACATTGTCTTCTCTAATAACATTTGTTCTCAAAAATCTAATGTTTGAGAAATTAAAATGTTAAAGTTTAAGAAAAAAGTATCCAAAAATATTATTGTGGAGCTCCCCAGAATTTTACAATATTCTGTATCTATTACCTGTTTTCCTGAGACATTAATAACCAAGATATATGGCTCTATTTGACTTGACATCTTAAGATTTACATTTCAGTTGTTTGATTTTACTTAGTCACTTGCCAAGTGTTCACATTCATAGTTCTTCAACAGTATCTAAAATTATGAGGTTCAATTATGAACTGATTAGAACTTTAGGATACCATGCAAGTAATCCTTCCCATCCTCCCTCCCTCCGTCCCTCCTTCCCTCCTTTCCTACCTCCTTTCTTTCTCTCTCCCTTTCTTCTTCTCCTCCTGTTGTTGAATTCTTTTTACTCTTCCAGTATTCTAAAATTGAAAGTGTTCTGTAAAGAATATTGTGCAATATTTAAAATAATAGTAACAACAATAATAATAAAGCTTGACTACCTAAGCGCTTTCTCTATTTATTGCTTGTGATTTATTTCTGTAAGAAATAGAGAAAAAGTCTCTTACTTCATTAAGTGGGGGAAAAAAGCTGTCCTCATTAAACTAATATCTGATATACCGTAGTTCTGACTTTCATTTCAAAGCATTAATAACTTGTCATTTGTAGAACTATTTTGAACAGTAGAGGCCCTTGATTGACTGCAGGGCCATATTTCAATCACCAGCCTCTACTGACATCCTTGGTTCCAAGGGTGCGGCTTGAGGCTTTAGGAATGTCAGGAAAGTCCCAAGTCTGAGTTACAATTCCGTTATTCAATCCAGAGCCAAGCTTTGTTATTTATAGTACTTAGAAAAAGAGTATGGACTTTTCAAAAGAGGAAAACAATAAATCAAACTAACAAGATGACCGACTCTAATATTAAAATGTAAAACTCTATGATGTAGAGGTAGAAAGAGTAATGAGCATGTGATGTAGGGTTATTAAAGGTGTGATGGCCAGGAGAGAGATGGATTATGGGGAAACTAAATTAAGTATTTCGTTGGAAGGCTATCAAGTTCTGTGGACGTTGTTAAGTGACCAGCTAATAGAGCCAGTCTAATTACCATAGTGACCTCACCCAAACAGTCCCTTTCTAAAACTCCTTCTAAAATTCCCTGAGTCTCACTGTTGTGACATACAATAACAATAGAATACAAACACTGTTAATAGCTGCAGCATTGCTGCGAATGTTTTCTTGAGGTTATTGCTCTCCTGGGATGGATAGTCGTGACATTTGGGAAGGCCTGAGACAAAGGAATAATAAAGTGATGGTTTTCAGGAGTGAACAGCAAGTTATAAAGTTACCATTCAAAGATTATAATATGGGTTTGAGGACTGAGAAAGAAACATGCCTTCTGATGGCACTAATTGAGATAGTATACCAATTAAGATACTTGTAAGCTAATATCAGAGGAGTCCAGATTATTGGCTCCCATTCCTATGTAACAGAATCAGTTGCTAAAACTAATTTCTTACCTCATACTCTTTGACCTTTTCTGTGGTGTTTTTGCAGTCCGTTTACCTGATCCCTCTTTCCCCTCTCATCATCCCTTCAATACTTTAAGCCTCATTTCCTGTCTAGCAGTTAATAAAAGAAAAATGTCACTCCCATCACCCTCACCCAGGCCACCCTCCCTTTCCTTCAAATTTATAGGTCTTTGTCTTACAGCTAGTTTTTTCACCTTTGTTTGAAGTTTGTCAGCCTGTCAAAACTAGCCAGGTCAGAAATCTGCAAGCAGACACTCAAACGTAATAATTGAGGTATCATTTGTTTAAATTCAGATCCCTGAGGTGGTATGAGTAGAACTACTATGAAATATGGAAAGGGAGACAAACTTGTTTAAAAAAATGAAACAAAAAATTGAAAAGAAACCAAAAACCCAAGTAGATGTGGTTTCCAAGTCTTTTTTTCAGGACATATGAACCTCACCAACACGCGTTCAGTGGGATCATGCCTGGTCCATGATAGCTGTGGCTGCCCGACCCTGGACTCTTTCTGTTCCTTCAACCACTTGCATGGGGTCTAACCTGCCGCTCTGCACAATTTTACTCCAGAAATGTAGTTAAGAAAAATTTCAGGAACTATTTAATGTAATTGCTTATAGAGAAGCAAATACCTTGACGTTCACATACAGTAGTAGTTCAGTACTAGTTCATGTACTACTAAACAACTGAACCTTAAAAAATAATTTTAAAAAGTGTGTTATATAGGACTTGGTTTGCTACTGTTAATCAGTTAATTGTTTGAGAACTAATGTGATACAATACATTTTAAAAACATTTATATTGTTACTGAAACAGAGGATTTGATATTTTTACTGCCTTGAGGGGAGAGATGATCCCAGGAGGGTAGAACTGAAGAGGGTCTTAGCTAGATATCTGTGTTAGTTCTAGGGCTGCCATAATAAAATACCACAAACTGGGTGAATTAATAATAGAAATTAATTTTTCTTACAGTTCTAGAGGCCAGAAATTCAAGATGCTGTCAGGTTTAGTTTGTCCCGAGGCCTCTCTCCTTGGTTTACTGATGGCTATCTTCTCGACATGTCCTTACTTGGTCTTTTCTCTTATGTACATCTATGTCCTAATTTCTGCCTCCTTTTTTTTTTTTTTTTTTTTTTCTGACGGAGTCTCAGACATTATTATTATTCCTATGCCTCCTAGGCTGGAGTGCAATGGCGTAGTCTCGGCTCACTGTAACCTCCGCCTCCAGGGTTCAAGCAATTCTCCCGCCACAGCCTCAGCCTCAGCCTCCCAAGTAGTTGGGATTACAGGTGGGTGCCACCACACTCGGCTAATTTTTGTATTTTTACTAGAGATGGGGTTTCACTATGTTGGCCAGGCTGGTCTTGAACTCCTGACCTTGTGATCTGCCCACCTCAGCCTCCCAAAGTGCTGGGATTACAAGCGTGAGACACTGCACACGGCCAATTTCTGCGTCTTACAAGGACACCAGAACTACATTTCTGGGGGAAAATTTGGCAGAGCAGGGGGTTAGACCCCATGCAAGTGGCTGAAGGAACAGAAAGAGTCCAGGGTGGGAGAACTACAACATGGACCAGGCCCAGTTAGGGCCCACCTATATGTCCTTATATTACCTTAGTTACCTCTGATGTCTCTCCATGTGCCCAAATTTCCTCTTCTTGTAAGGACATCAGTCAGATTGAATTAGGGCCCACCCTAAGGGTCTCATTTTAATTTATTTACTTCTTTAAAGAGCCTATCTCCAAATAGAGTCTCATTCTGAGGTACTGGGAATTAGGGCTTCAACATAAATTTGGAAGTATGGGCACAATTGGGCCCATAACAGTATCATAGTATCTTTCTTTTGAACAAGAAGAAACTGAGACCCAAAGATATAAATTGTCCAAAGTTATACAGCTAATTATTAGCAAACCTGGCATTTGGATTAGAATTCAGAGTTTCCAATCATTAGTGTCTACCTGGTCAATGTTTAAACAAAAACAAATAGAAGTATAAAAGAGAAGACGGTGAAATGCCAGCATTTGGTAAATAACAAACATTCAATACATGTTTGTGGAATGACTTACAAACTCTCTTTAATTGGAAATAGAGACTCATTTCAGTTTTGGTGGCCTTTTAAATATGTGTGGAGATGATAAATGTATTGAGAAATGGACAGACATATGAGAGAGACAAAGAAAGAATCGGCCAAGAACTAAGGATTAGGAATCAATAAGTAGCAGAGTCCCAGGTCAACTGCTTTCTAAGGGGCTCTTTTGGTCTCCATTTTACTTAACAGCCTCTGCCCCACAGCAGACACCAGTAGGCAGGGAGAGTTGGGGGGAGTGCAAAGCATTGAGCTGCAGAGAAAGCAGGGTGAGTAAAGAGGCTCCTGCAGATAAGTCCCCTTCCACCATCAGGCTCCAGTAGCTCTCCCAGTAACACAGATGCAGAGATTTTCGGTTTCCTCTAGCAGGAGGGGCAGCTCGATGAGGGCAGAGGCTAAGAGTGGACATTGACACAGACGCCAGAATATGGGAGCCACTCACAAATGAATGAATGGAATAAGTGAGTAAAAAAAATAGTCATCAAACACTGAATCATGGCAGCTATCTAAGACTGAAGCCTAACACAATTCCTCATAAAATCCTTGGCTTATACTCAGGGATGTGTCCTCAGACACAGAAATCAGCGAAGACAATGCATATGCACTGCTCAGCACTGAACTGGAAAAACACTGAACAGGAATTACACTCACGCTTGTGTTCTACCCTTAAAATGACCCTTCTATGACTTACTCATTAGTTATCTCATGCATTAATTTAAATATTTATTGGACAACCTGTGTATGTGTGGATGATGTTATTCATTTTAACTTGCTAAAACATAGTCTCCTTTTAGTAGGGATTGCATGATTATTTTTGCATAAGGTCGATCACACCATAACTAGGCACATCACAAACCTATTATGAAAATTCTAAACATCTTTCCAGAAGACACAGGCTAAGCACCAATGTCCTTCTCCTTTTAGCTCTTCCATCCTCTATGACCTTTAGTCAGTTCTCCCTCTCTCTGTATCTCATATTGAAATTTCGCTCATTAGAAATAATAACCCTATCTCTTTGCTAGTTCAGAAATTATTAAACACTGGAGATTTTCTGGGAAGGAATCTATAATAAAAGAATGTAAATTATAGAAATTGACATAGTAATTATGATGTTTACTATGCCATTCTTTTTAAAAAGTTAAGCCTTCTATACATCTGATCCACTTCCCTTGCAATCTTTTTAAAGCCAATCTTTCCTTTTCTTTCCTTGCCATTGTATAACTCTTTTATATGTAAAACACTTGTAGTGTAAAACCATACAAGAGTTACATCAGATTTTATAGATAAAATGGCAACTAAAGCTATTAAACAGAAGAACTGTAATTGGACTACCAAAGAACAAGAAATCTCTACTAAGAAACATATCAAGACATTATCAACAAGTCCAAACTGAGGTCTTTCCGGCTTTGTGTGTTATAATGTTGCTCCTCCCATCCCCTCAATCCTCTTCACTTTTCCTCATCAGGGGCACCTTTTGTTGCAGAAAGTGCAAGCCCAGGAGACACTAAAGCTTCCTTGGGCTCCCAAATAGTGCAGGTAACTATACGGCGACACACAAAACCATTTTGGAAAACAACTTGAGAGAAAAGTGAAGTTCTAACTTTCATACCTTTTAATGGCAAGAAATAATTTTTTTGACTTGATACTCAAATCCTCTTGAGATATTTTCTTTTTCTTTTTTTTTTTTTTTTTGAGATGGATTCTCACTCTACCACCCAGGCTGGAGGGCAGTCGTGTGATCTCGGCTCACTGCAACCTCCGCCTCCAGGGTTCAAGGGATTCTCCTGCCTCAGGCTTCCAAGTAGCTGGAATTAAAGGCGCCCACCATCTCGCCCAGCTACTTTATGTATTTTTTAATAGAGACAGGGTTTCGCCATGTTGACCAGGCTGGTCTTCTCCTGACCTCAGGTGATCTGCCCTCCTGGGCTTCCCAAAGTGCTGGGATTACAAGCCTGAGCCACCGCACCCAGCCCCCTCTCAGGCTGTTTTCAAGCAAAGATGACACTATTTATGAGATGCTTTGTATGCAACATAGCAGATCCCCTTTCTTCTTAAAAAATGGGTGAGTCTAAAGTTGACAGTGAGAGGAGATGTTGATTAATGTAGAGGGGAGTTGGGCGGGGAATTTGGGGAGGTGCACACATCAGTTTTGTTGAGAGCTAAGGAGTAGCCTTGCCTACCCTCAGTATTCTCTTAAAATTGTCTGGAGCAAGTTTGCACATACTCTCTAAATTTAAATTTCCCAAGACCCAATCATCCTCTCACCGACTGGATCTGCTGACTCTTAGAGCATGTCATTTGAAGGATAGAGACAGCCAGTCTGGAGGCCAGGTGATGTAAATAATGTATGTGTTTCCCACCTATAGTTATTCCTCCCCTTTGAACTCCTTTGTATCTTTCTGTTTCACAATGAGTAACCCACCATCTTGAACTTCAGTCCGTTTCTTTGGCATGGTTCCTGTCTCTCCTACAAATTCCAAGCTCTTTGACATCAGGAGTAAGACATATAATTCTTGTCTACACCAAAAGCATCAAGCCTGCTGCTCAGTTAATATGATTTAATTGTTTGATGACAGAGAAGGGGCAAATAATTTGATAGACAAGTGAAGAGAGAAAGAAAACACTTGGGAAGATTTCTAACATTTTAAAATGTCAATGTCCTCTTATGTTCTTACATTATATGAGAGTGGAATTGTTCACAAAAATTTTAGGTCACTCACGGGGACCGTGAGGAATGCTCTAAATGCTGATTCTTCAGGAGAAGTCTCATCAAACAGGATACTCCAATGTATACCATGACATGAAAAGGCTTATATGACTGTGACTCCTGGAATTTCAAAGTCTTCAGATGAGTGAACTTTACCCATCAGAAATCAAGACCTAATTATGTCGAACATTAAGGGACTGATGGGCAGTACCAGACATGGTGTCAAATATTTCACATGCCACATGCAATCTTCATGATGATTCTATATGGGAGGTCCTGGAATCCCCATTTTGAGGATGAGAAAATTGAGCTCCAGAGGGCTCAAGTAACTTGTGTGAGGTCACATGATTCATAAGTAGTGAACTTTACCTTTTTAACTCAGAGGCCTGAGACTCTTAACCAGCTGCAACAAGTATTGCTTCTTGAGCTAGGCTTGTTGTTTTGTTATTGTTATTGCATCTTTTTGCTAAGGTGCGATGAAGAAATGCAGTTAAAAGACTAAGAAAAAGGACAAAGACTGGCAGCATACCTAGAAAATTACTTGGAAGGGTCTAATAAGAAGTAAACATTTTTAAAAGCCTTTCATTGATAAAATATAGTCATTTTTGTGGTGGAAGAATTAAAATAATTTGAGGGATAAATTTAAGTACGAAAAGAAGTTATGCTATTGAACACTAAAGCCCTCTATTTTTCTTAAAATAGCTCTTTTATAAAAAGATGTCAGAAAGGAATTTCTGATGGGGTGGTTTTATTTTGCTTCTTCAAACATGAATGATGTTAGATTATATGCTGTGCATCTTTCATATTCAATAATATCTATGTGCACATTCTAAGATAGAACTGAGACAAAGGCAGCTATTCCCAACAATATAAACAAAAATTTCGACTTACACTGGAAAAATCCATCTTTGTAGAGGAATTGCTTTGAAATAATTTCCCTTATTTTTAGTCACTTAGAGTACTGTTACTTTAGTACTATTACTATTAGACCTGCTTTTTCTTTTTGCAAAATTCTACTTGCAGACTCAGTTTGAGTCTGGGAAGTTATTAGAATTGCTGATGTCTGTATATATACATATTTTTTTACCTCTGGTTCAGGGAAAGACATGTTTTCTTACTATTGTTGTCTTAGTGTACCAAATTCACACATATCCTGTGTATTCAGTGGGGAAATTTGAAATTTTATGTAAAGGAGATTATACCCTCTGATGGACGTCTTTTTGAATAGACTTTTGGAGCTATTTATTCTAGTTTTAACAATTATCAGTAGGTATAAATGGAATGGAGTGGTAGAAAGATCACAAGCTTAAGAATCAGACCTACCTGAAATCTAATCTCTGGCTCTGTCCTTAGGTAAACTCTGAGATTATGAGCCTTATTTTCTCTGTATGATAAATAATTCCATGAATTTAAATGAGATGTTATGTAAAGTACCTGACTCTTGGTAAGCACTTAATACTTTTAGTTTCCTTTCTCTTTCTAACATGCTTGTTTCCTATTCAAAAGTAAAATTCTGGTGAGCTATAAGGGCACTTGGAAACAGAGTTCAAGACTGATTGCTATTATTTAATATATCCATTGGTTACTCCTACTAATTTGAACCCACCGATATCCCTGTGAAATCCTGCCAGGGGACCTTTGGAGGATGGTATTAGTATAGTATTGACAGCTTAGGGAACTGGAAATAAGCCAATGGTCATAAATTGCAAAGCCTTTTACAATCCAAACATGATGGAAACGATATGCCATTTTGAAGGTGATTTGAAAAGCACATGGTTTGGAATTATTTTGATGGATTAAGTATTTTCCCCTGAATCATCTAGTTTAGAAGATTAAAACTTGATTATAAAATACCAACATGTTTTTAGATGTGGAAATAGTGGAGCATAAATCAAATACTCTAGGTTCATGAGAAAATAATCAAGAAAACAAGTGATGTGGCATTCCTTAAGGTCAGATATTGGAACTAAGAAACACTACAATAGTTTATTGTTCATAGAATAATATAGTCTTGCACAATTGTTTCAGAATGCAGGCACTACCCAGAGTTGATTGGTGCTTGGCACCACACCAAAATAATGCCCATGATGAGGGAAAGTTATGAGAATGTAAATTTTTTTCTCCCGGTACCTTATGTCTCCTTTACTTCAAATCCAGATAGAGGTGGTTTTGTAGTTCTGTGGTCTAAAGGCATTCCAGGAGAGAAGCACTGTGACAGAAAGAGTTGCATGATCGTCTAGAGCAGTGGGGCTTAACTTTTTGGGTCACAGACCCCATTAAACAGCTTTAGTGGCAGTATTTAAGGTTTATGTAATAACATGGAGCCTCCGCACATGGCGAAAGGTGCCATTTAGGGTTCATAGCAGTTATAGCCAGTCTCTGTGGGACTTGCAGTGTGATGAGAGAAATCTTAACTCTTGTCCCAAAGCAATTCTTTCGCCTCTTCTCCTCAACTGCTGTTTCTTATTTACTCTTATTTTTCATAATTATTTCCCATATGCAGGTTTAGCAGGGATGCTTTCTCCTTTCATTAAAAATAAGATGCTGCAGAAACTAGTCACCTTAACATCTTCCCACCTCCATACTTTCCCTTCTTCCCTCCTCAAACTCAACTGTCTATGCTCCAAACCCCAAGTCCTTCTTCTTCTTCTGAGATTTTACTGTATCGCTGAGCTCCTCTACTTCTGTGACCTTTTTTTTTTTATTTTTGGAAATTTGTTATGTATTTTTAAATTATTTTTATACTTTAAATTCTAAGGTACATGTGCACAACATGCAGGTTTGCTACATATGTATACATGTGCCATGTTGGTGTGCTGCACCCATTAACTCGTCATTTACGTTAGGTATATCTCCTAATGCTATCCTTCCCCTCTCCCCCCCAACAATAGGCCCTGGTGTGTGATGTTCCCCTTCCTGTATCCAAGTGCTCTCATTGTTCAATTCCCACCTATGAGTGAGAACATGCGGTGTTTGGTTTTCTGTTTTTGCGATAGTTTGCTGAGAATGCTGGTTTACAGCTGCATCCATGTCCCTACAGAGGACACAAACTCATCTTTTTTTATGGCTGCATAGTATTCCATGGTGGTGTATATGTGCCACATTTTCTGTGACAGACCGGATTAAGAAAATGTGGCACTTATACACTTCTGTGACCTTTAACCTCTCCTTTTTTAGTGGCTATATTCTATGCTTTAAATAAGGGCTCTCATGTCTGCCTCAAGTTACACTAAGGAAACCAGAAACAGGAAAGCCTTACACATACACATTATGGAAGGTCCAGTGGGGGAAAGGGTGGGACCTCTACCTGGACAGCCAGAATGACAACAGCAGAAGGAACAGATGGGTCTTCTGTTGCGTGGATATGAGGGAAATATCCTGGCCACTGTCAAAAACCAGATCTGGCTTTGAGGGTACAGGCTAACGCTGGGGATGGAGTGAGCTAATGACCTAGGAAAAGTGTTGCCAAAGTAAGACTCAAAAAGAAGCCCTGGAAATTGGGGAGAATGAACACAGGAGCGTTGAATGACCCCAAGGCCCTGCATGCCAGCCAGGAGTAAAATAAAATATCTCAGGTTATGGTGAGGCAAATAGGTGGTATACATTGAAGTTACCAGAAACTCTCAGTGTTTCCAGGTTGTCCAATCATGGACAATTTAAGATATCTATACAATATGACATTTTTGGTCCATAAGACTTTTAAATATGTCCTTGTGGTAAGAATGTTAATTCAGTATTTCAGGTGTTCCCAGGAGTACTGGGAAAGGGTCAGACTAGGGGATGGAGGGCTTGAAAGGTAGAAAAGAAAAGCACATGGTTTAGGTCTAGCAATTATATTTCACACATTGATAACCAGAGGAAGTGAATATGACAAATGTGTTGTGATTGAGTGATATTTGACAAGTAATTGGCTAAAAGGAAGATTTACACATTAACTGCAAAGTCCTGATTTACATGTCTAAGAATTCTACCAAAAATCATGTAATCCAAAAGCTTTGAAGTTAAGAGCTGCCCCTTTGCTTATACATTGTTTTTTATTAATTATTACTTGCCACTTAGTTGAGTAAGGATGAAAACTTTCTTCTTCTTTAGTGGATGAAAAAAATTATTGGTCAAAGCAGTAAAGCAGTTTAATCAAGGAAGGTGCTATGGTCTAAATGTTTGTATCTCCACAAGACTCACATGTTGAAATCCCAATCTCCAAGGAGATGGTATGAGGAGGTAGGGCCTTTGAGAGGTGATAATATCTTGAGAGTGGAGCCCTCATGAATGGAACTGGTGACCTTATAAAAGAGACCCCTGCAAGAGACCCTTCACTTTCCACCTTGTGAGGAAACAGCCAAAGGGCTTCATAATGAATCAGCAAATTGGCCCTCATCAGACACGAAATGTGCTGGTACCTTGATGTGGACTCCCCAGTCCCTAGAACTGTGAAAAATAAATTTCTCTTGCTTTTAAACCACCCAGTTTATGATATTTGTTATCTGAACAAACTAAGAGAGAGGGAGGAATAGAACTATCTCCCATTTACCTATCCAGAGTTCTACTCACTAGAGCCCAATCTCCTTGCTGCCAAAGCATGTAATGCCATGATTTGCCGGTGTCTGAAGCACACATGTCCATACAGACTACAGTGCTCTCACCCCCTATGTGGCCAGGGAGAAAGCATTAACCCCACCAGGTCCCGCTGGCTATTGAAGACCTCTCTCCTTTTACTTTTAAAGGGCTACTTGGTGTTCTCTCTCTTAATAAGCTTCAATTAGATTTTGATTATGAAGGGCAGACCAGTTTTATTGATGCTTTAACACATTTTCTTAGCTGGAAGCTAGTTTAGGAGCCAGTTTGAGAAGCTTGTAAATGGAAACTACAGGGAGTAGTCTTTTCCTAACAAATTCAAACTAAGTGACTTCCTAATGTTACATGGGTTTTTGTCATTTTCCTGGTAGACTTTTCTTCCTTGATGAATCTGAGCCCTGCTATCTTGTAGGATGATAAACTATAAAAGAGTACATAAAATAATTATTTTCACAGCCTTTTAAAAGCCTTCCAGCCCTGGGTAGTGTTCTGAGTATATAAATGCTGCCCTGAAGCACTGTCAGAAGTCCAGCAGCCTTGAGACCTGGAGCACACTGGGACATGCAAAGTCCCCATGCCCAGGATAGCAGAGTCTGTAGGAGCTGGGTACTTCACCCTTCCATCTCGGGCCTGAAGAACTGAGACTTAATTTTTTAATAAACTATTAATAGATATTTTAGAATAATTTTAGATTTATAGAAACATTTATAAGACAGTACAGAGTTCTCATATACTCCACACCAAGTTATCCCAATTATTAACATCTTTTGTTTTTATGCTACATTTGTTACAATTAGTGGTCCAGTATTGATTGATAAGTTATTATTATTATTAAATAAAGTCCACAGCTTATCCAGACGTCCTTCATTTTCCCCTAATGCCCCTTTTCTGCTCCAGAGCCTCATCCAGAATGCCACATTACGTTTAGTCATTTAGTCGACATGCCTCCTTAGGCTCCTCTTGGTGATGGCAGTTTCTCAGATTTTGCTTGCTTTTGGTGACCTTGACAGTTCAGGGGAGTGCTGGTCAAGTATTTTGCAGAATGTACCTCAGTTGGGATTTGCCTGATGCTGTTCTCATGATTAGAATGGCGTTTCAGATTTTTGGGAGGAAGAACACAGAGGTAAAGCAACATCCTTATCATATGTAATCATATCATATCAAGTACATATTATCAGCATATTTATCACTGTAAACATTAACCTTGATCTCCTGGCTAAGGTAGTGTTTGTCAGGTGTCTCCACTACTTTCTACCTACCTTTTTATTTTATTCTTTTTGGAAGACAGTCACAATGTGCAGTCCATATTTGAGTGGGGAATTGTGCCCCCTCTCTGAGGGCAGAGTAGCTACATAGTTATTTGGAATTCTCTGCATGAGATATCTGATTTGTTTCTTCTTTCCCAGTGATTTATTTATTCAGTCATTTATTTACATTAGTATAGATTCATTGATGTTTATTTTCTACTTTGGGCTATAATTTAATACCTCTTTATTTTGTTGCTCAAATTCTTCTATCTTTGACCATTGGGAGCTCTTTCAGTTGGTTCCTGTGCCCCTTAAACATACTCCCATTATTATAGGCTTTAAAATTTGTTTTGAGCATTTAGTTGCTTTTCTAGCACTACAAGATACTCCAGACTCATTTGTATATTTCTTGCCCCAGTCCTGGAATCAGCCATTTCTTCATGAAGCTTGGTTCCTTTCACTGGGGAATGGTATTAGAAACTAAAATCTAGGTGCTGAGTATGCTCATGCTACTAGTATGTCATTGGTGGTAGGCCCTGTCAGCTGAATGAGCAAGGAAAGGTTTGCTTTGATATGGTTTGACTCTGTGTCCACACCCAAATCTCACCTTGAATTGTAATCCCCATAATCCCCACATGTCAAAGGCTGGACCAGGTGGAGGTAACTGGATCATGGGGGTGGTTTCCCTCATGCTGTTATTGTGGTAGTGAGTTCTCATGAGATCTGATGATTTTATAAACATCTGGCATTTCCCCTGCTTGCGCTCATTCCATCCTGCTGCCCTGTGAAGAAGGTGCCTGCTTCTCCTTTACCTTCCACCATGATTGTAAGTTTTCTGAGGCCTCCCCAGCAATGCAGAACCATGAATCAATCAAACCACTTGCCTTTATAAATTACCCAGGCTTGGGTATTTCTTCATAGCAGTGTGAGAATGGACTAATACATGTGTGTATAATAACCCACACATGTAGATACAGCTATGGATATTTCTATAGGTAACCATCTACATTTCTATTAAGCTAAACATAAGTTTATCCTGATGTCTCTAACTCCAGAAACCTAATTTTTGCATATGCTTAGATCTTAATGGAGACTTAAGTTTTACATATGATGGTGGATTGTCTGGTTTGTTCTGGAAAATTTTAGCATTCTCCTAGTTTTTACTTAGAGACTGGAGGGGCAACAGACAGCTAGTTGGGAGGAATGGTAAGAATTGTGGCAGCTCAATGGCAACATGAGAAACAGCAGTGGAAAACAGAAGCAGCCACATTTGGTAGAAATAGAAGCAATATCAGCTAGAACAGTACCACTTTCCAGGGGCTGTTTAGTATAGGAGTAATAGTGTTGAAGTTATCTTAGCCACCTAGGGAGAAATGTCAAGAAAGAGAATCAGAACTGCCACAGATTTGAACAGCATAGTAGTCTGGGGGCCGTTAGAGGAATAATAAACAATGCCTATAACTCAGCAGTCACTGCTGTTCAAGATAGAGGCCCTGTTCACCAAGAGAAGGTGCAACGTGTTTACTGTGTTTATCACAGCTGCAGGGCATCTCATACATTTTAGAAAGATTTCCACTAAAATAGTTAAAAGCAGTTGTGGTGCTTTAAGCATTATCAGCTTTATGATTTCTGCCTTAGAATCTACATTTGCTATAAACTCAGATTGTCAAATCCAAGGCCTCTCACTGAGATTTCTAGAAATCCAAATTGGGGCACGGTGGCTCACGCCTATAATCCCAACACTTTGGGAGGCCAAGGCGGGCAGATCATGAGGTCAAGAGATCAAGACCATTCTGGCCAACATGGTGGAATCCCATCTCTACTAAAAATACAAAAATTAGCTGGGTATGGTGGCACGTGCCTGTAGTCCCAGCTACTCGGGAGGCTGAAGCAGGACAATCGCTTGAACCAGGGAGGCGGAGGTTGAAGTGAGCCAAGATTGCGCCACTGCACTTCAGCCTGGCAACAGAATGAGAGTCTGTCTTGGAAAAAAAATAAAATTGAGTTGCTTAAAAGATGATTTAAATTTAATGAATTTCTACACAACTTCCTTTAAAATGAAGTCTTATCTAGCTAGTCTTTGTCTTGGCCTTGGCCCTTGACCATCAGAACACCCCATTAACTAGTCTCCCCATCCCCAGGCCTGCGAAGTTGGGCTTTTTTGAGATGTTCATCACCTGTTGCTAATGAAGCCTGAGAGAGCTGCTCCCAGCTGGAGAGAAGGTCTAAACAACTGGGACCCCAAAAGATTTTTTCAGGGACCAGAGAAGTGTCTCTTCCACCTCAACTACTTTAACCTCTGATTCTGAGTAGTCAGGTTTGGAAACAGCAGTGCTGAGTAGCAGAAGGAGTACACAGAGAAGAGGTTCTTTGTTTTTCCCTCTCTTCCTCTCCTTTCCCCTTCCCCTCAGCTCACCCTCTCTCTCATTTGTGCAACAAATACATATGACACCCTGATATTGTTTAGAGGTTTATCCTCTCCAAGTCTCATGTTGAAATGTGATTCCCAGTGTTGGAGGTGAGGCCTGGTGGAGGTGTGTGAGTCATGGGGATGGATTCCTCAGTAATGGCTTGGTGCCATCCGCATCCTTACAGTAATGAGTGAGATCCCCCTCTATTAGGTCACAAGAGAGCTGGTTGTTTAAAATGGGGGTGGCACCCACCCCGTTTCCTTTTTCTCTCACCATGTGACATGCTTGTTCCCCCCTCCCCCTCTGTCATGAGTGGTAACTTCTAAGAACCTCACCAGATGCTGATGCTGACACCATGCTTCTTTGTGCAGCCTTTAGAACTATGAGTTAAATAAACCTCTTTTCATTATAAAAGGTATTCCTTTATAGCAGCAGCACAGATGAACTAGTATGGAAAATTTTTCTTTATACTTGGTTCAGTGCTGCCCCTGGGTGCAGCACTGAACAAAAGAGACATGGTCTGTGATATAGTGGAACCTCCACTGTCTTTGGGAAAACAGACATCAGCCAACTTATTTACTAAATTATACAATCACAGTCATGTTAGGTGCTCACAGAAATGGGATTTTATCTATTTGGTGGGAGGTGGGATGAGGTTTCTCTGTTTCGTTAAGATCTGACAGAATGAGATCTCATTCTCATTTTGTAGATGAGGATCCTGAGATTTAAAAAGGCTAAGTAACTTGCCCAAAGATACAGAGCTGTTAAGTGAGTGTGTCATGACTTACAACCAAGGTCAATCTGGATACAAAGGCTGTGCTGGTTGCCTCCTAGCACCTGCCTGCCTCTTTGTGAGGCTAGTCTCAGAGTGAAATGCAAGAAGGAGCAAGTGATCAAACAATTAGTAAAGGTAGCCCTATCACTGACCATAAAGCCACCTGGTCGGCTCATTTTGCCAAGTGCCATTGAACAATGTTTAGCTACTATTATTAAAGATTTTTTTCTTTGAATCCCACAGGTAAGTGATGGTCCTTGCCCATCTTTCAGGAATTTGACCAGAATAGTCTTACCGGCTCTGGCCCCTGGAAGTTGTTATGTCACATAGAGTGTTCACTGCATGTGCATGACAAAGCTTGTATGTTGGCTAATTCGGTTCCCTTAAGATATTTTACTCCTCCTCTCAGCTCCCACTACCACTGCTTTTTTTTTTTTTCCTGTCATTATCTCTTGCTTAGATCATTGCAATAGAATCAGAATTGGTTTCTATGCTCGTGTATTTTCCATCTATTTTCTATCTGTGGCCTCTTCTAAAACCCCATGATGAATTTCCACTGCTGAAATAAAAGAATTCAGCATGGCCTATCATGGCCTACAGATACCTGCCCTTTCTCCCTCCTGGCCTTATTTCCCACCACACCTTTGTTCTTCCACTTCTCCATTACCTAGCCCTCCTCAGGAGGGCCCTATTGATTTCTCACCTCCAACCTTTTCCTTTTCCTGATGTCTTTTTGGCTTTACTGTTATCTCTAACTAGTCCTCTACTCACTCAGTGCATGGCCTAAGTACTTCCTGCTCTGTGAGAGTGTTCCTTGGAGCTCATCCTTTCCTCTGTGGGCTGGTAAATATGGACATACCTCTTTTTCTGCTAATCACACCACACTGTAACAGTCAGCAAACTTTTTCTATAAAGGGTCAGATAGTAAATATTTTTGGCTCTGTAGGCCATAGAGTCTCTGATGCAACAACTTAGATCTGCATTTGTAATTTAAAAGTAGCCATGTCAGCACTTGACCGTGTCTATGAAACTTTTACATATAAAAACAGGCAGCATTCCTAATTTAGCCCACAGGCTGCAGTTTGTCATCCCGTTATACTCCAGTCAATTATCTATTTGCTTCTCTCCCTCACTAGACTGTGAGTTCCCTAAAATGGGAGGATTTGTCTTGATTATCTTTCTGTTCTCAGCATCTAATCTGGGTCTGACACATAGAGTACTTAATAAATGCTGCACAGATTAATGTGTGAATGAATACATGAATTAAATTGGGAACTAAGCATTTAATGGTGTCAATAAGTGAATTATGGTGAAAGTAGAAATACATCAAATCTGCACAGGGTGGGATCCTTCTGTATATGCCAGGAAACTCAGAGAGGGCACCTTTGCTATTATCTGGATCACTGTGGCTGGAAAGCTTTGCCACTTCCATTGTTAGGCTTTCAAGAAGTAGAAGGAAATTGCAGCCTTGGGCTGATGGAACCAGTTCTCCACAATCCAAGTATCTGTAAACCAATAATGTTAAAGCCCAGGAGGAAGGTTTTTGAATGTGGGTTTTGCTTCATATTCACTCCATTCCATAGAGGAATTCTTAGTCACTGGGTTTGCTCCAGGGAGTCTTAGGGTTTGGGGGTGCAGCCATTAACTTTTGCACAATTTAAGATTGGCAGCTTCTACAGCCCATGATTTGTTGATACTGTAAGGGTTGATCAGGCCTTATTCCTTTAGTTCAAGGTACAGCAGGGCGACCAATTCCTGGTGGGAGAATTTATGGGCTTTCTAAGTAAAGTCCTCTGAAGAAGGAGAAGCTATCTGAAGAATTCACTTACTCTGAGTCCCTCATTCTCTGACAAACCTGGATAGGGGAGAAATTAGCGTGTTACCAGAGGAAAGCTAGTAACCACATATTAGGGCTTTAACATACTTTTTTAAAGGAGAACTTTTCAATGTTACAGACATTTTATTGAACCAAGGCAATTAAATAATTATGTTGAGCAGCATTTTGGTATTGAATTTTGATTTGGTAGGAGAAATGAAAACTGTGGGCTCACAGTACATTTAGAAATTTTTTCCCTTATGTAAAATGGGACAGAGGAACACAAGATAAACAGTTTGATTGGAAAAGGGAACAAATGACCTGTATTTAACTGAATTGCATTGATTTTCCTTTTTACGGAATACTTTCCTCTATTTTGTTCCATTTTGTTCCTCTATTTTGTTTCTGTTTGCTTGTGCCAATTTCTTTCATTGAATTTCATACGATGAAAAAAGGAAAATAAAGAGCCATTTTGTTAGAATCAGAAAAACGTAGTATGATAAACCTGGCCCATAAATATTTTTCCCATACTGTTTCCAGTCCAAATATGTAGGTTTCCAACACTTCATATACTTGAACACATCTACAATAAAAACAGCAGACATTCGGTCTTCTAATTACAACAGATATTTGCTGAGTGCCTTCCTCCTTCTCCAGGTATCTTGCTATAAACTAATACAATGAGGCATACCATGATGACCAAAGCTTTCCTACCTTTCAGGAGCCCACAATTTGGTTGGGAAATGTTCCAGTCACCTATTGCTCAGTAAAAAACTACTCCAGACTTTGCGACATAAAATAACAATCACTTTATCTCGCTCTTAGATTCTGTGTTTCAGGGGATTGGACAGAACTCAGAAGAGTTGTATTCTCTCAGTTTCACAAGTCTAGAGCCTCCACTAAGAAGACCCCAATGGGCTGGGAGACATTTGAGTGGTTGGGGGCAGAATCATCTGGAGATTTTTTAACTCTCATGTCTGGTGCCTGGATTGGGATAATCAACTGGGCTTGCCTGGGGCTGTTGACTAGAGCATATACATGTGACTACTCCATTCAGCTTCAGTTTCTTCTAGTATGGTGAGGAGGTTCCAAACAGGAGTACCTGAGATGGAACCTCCAAGAGACCAAGGTAGAAGCTGAAAGAACTAAACTTGGCAGTCATGCAGTACCACTTCTTCATTGTGACCAATGCAAGTTCAAGGAGAAAGGAATTGGACTCCATTTCTTGAAGGTGGGATGGCAAGGACACACAGCAAAAGGACACGTGGCATGGGAGGTGTTGGTGCAGTAATCTTTGGAAAATCCAACCTACCATAAGGAATTAGACATGTGAATGTGTAACTATAATATATTCTGTTAAATGTTTCAGTTATATATTACTGGGAAACAACCCATCCCACAGCCGAATGCCTTGAAACAGCAATTATCACTTATCAGCTATACAGTTATTTGCCACATGGCATTGAATGGGGTCGTTCACATGGCTGTATTCTGCTAGAAATTTGAAATGCTCAAGATGGTGTCACTCATGTTTGGGAATGTCTAAGAGCTCCATGGTTCTCCAAATGGTCTCTTGTCATATAGTGGCCTGTTCCTAAGCTTATTTGTGAGGTGAACGCTTTTATTAAGGCTTCATAACTGACACAGTGTTACTTCCATTGGATTCCATTCAAGTCACAAGGCCAGCCAAGATCGAAGGAGTGGGAAATACACTAGTGGAGTGGCATGTGCATATGGGGATGGGAGCCATCATTGGTGGCCATCTTCAGAGACAATCTACCACATTAGAGGTATCATGAAAGTGCTCTGGGAACATAGATGAAGGATCAGACAGCTTCGCAAAATTACCTCTACGAGTTTCTGTACTCAGTAGCAGGGAGATTCACGTTGGGCATGATGAGTGGTGTGGTATCCAGGGAAGATATGACATTTGAACTCTTGAGTACTCTAGGTAGATGAGATATGGAAAGCGTTATAGACAGAAGAAACTGCATGAGCAAAAATGGGGAGGCTGGAAAATGCATGAGAAATAGAGGGAGGTGAAGTAAGAAACACACACATATAATACATAGTAGGTAATATATACATATGATACATATGATATATCCATATATGAATAATAGAATTGGGATAGAAAAGAATGTCGTTAAATAAGCCTATGTTTAGGCACGTTTGTGAAGGTTCCCTTGGGATCTTGCCAAGGTATTTGAACTTCATTAAATTGGGAACATGAACTGAGAGGTTTTAAAAGACAGAATCAAAAGAAGTAAAGTGGAAGGAGGAAAGGTTGGAGGTTGGTAGAGTTGTTATGATGGTGTTGTGACAGCTTAAATGGGTTCTAATAAAGGTTCATATCACAGATGAAATGAAGAGGAACCTCTGTGGGGCAAGATATACAGAAAACACAAAACAATTTGTGCAGAGGAATGGGGCCAACAGGATCATTTTTATATATAATTGAAGGGCCATTGGAAGGATAACCTGCCCAAATTCTCTTCTACATTTTGTCATTCTGGAATTTTGCCATTACAATTTGCACATTTGTATTAAGACTTTCCATGTTCCTTTAGTTCCCAAAGCAGACCCTACTCTTCATGACTTTATCAGAACTATTTCCTTGGGGAAAAAAACCCAAGTAGTGTATACAACCAACATGAAAGTTTTAGAACCACTGCCTTGGAAGCCCTGACTTTAGTAAAAGGCATATTGGAGCTAACTGGATACTAGAAGAGTTTCACTGTGATGTAAGATCAAACTTCTTACTATTTTAGAGGTGTTTACAGTAGAACAGACTACCCATTCATTCAACCAATATTTATCTAGTGACTTACCACATCCAAGGCATA
Organism: Mandrillus leucophaeus; assembly: GCF_000951045.1. Lineage (NCBI taxonomy): Eukaryota > Metazoa > Chordata > Mammalia > Primates > Cercopithecidae > Mandrillus > Mandrillus leucophaeus. Next base: position 258,985 of record NW_012098832.1, read on the forward strand.
CCACATCCACATTCTAGGGGGTGGGATATAGCAGTGAATGAAATAGTGTTTGCTCTCACAGACCTTTCTTTTTCTTGCAGTAGATATTGATTTGCCAAACCCAGAGACTCTTTAAACACGAAGTTTATCTGGCTAACATGGCACAAGTGTAGTCCTCACCTAAGTGGGATATGTATGCATTATATGGCATCACAGATCATTAGATTTTGCTGTACTTACCACTTATCATTAACATGGACAATCACTTATTATTAAAAAGGAGGCTGTTCCAAGAGATTGAGCACAGAAGTGATAATGAGTGACCTTCAAGAGAAGGAGAATGACATGCTTAATACTTGGGACCGAAAGTGGATTTTTTTTGTGTGCCTGTTCAAATTTTGACATTTGTAGAATACGTTCACTCTCATAGTACATTTGTTTCCATCCTGCTTGGTTTGTTTTTGACACCCATTAGTTCTCATGCCCTTTGCCACTGAAGTGGATCTCCAACAACTTCTCAGATGGGAAGCATTTTGGCTGTGAGGGAATGTGTTTCCAATTGCTGCCTCCTCTAATAACACCAGCAAGTGTATGGGAGAGGTTTAGGAGCCAAGTGCCACAGAGAATTATATCAATGCTCATTTTGGGGTTGAATTTAGACAGGCACTTTAAAGACTCCAAGCCTTGCTGTTAACAAAACTTAGAAGGACTACATCAAAAGGTAAATATCTCTCTGGATAAACCTGAATTTCATCTACAATATACTTTCTGGTATTTATCAGAATTCTATTAGTTTGTACTTGCATGTAATTATAGTAAAGTGATAATTCCTGCTAACTATGGTGACCATAAGGACCAGAAATACCTTGAAGAAACCTTAACTGACTCATCAAAGAAAGGCCATGTTCTTTTTAGAGTATTCAGTATTAAGCTTATTTTGTTATGGTCTATATTGCTAATTCATGTATGGATCATATATAACTCTTTATTAACCAAAGCACCTCTTTTCACAACCAGGCAAGATAACTAATAATTTATGATAATTAAAAAAACCTCAAATCCTTGTATTTATTTTTATTATACTTTAAATTTTGGGGTACATGTGCAGAATGTGCAGTTTAGTTAAATAGGTATACACATGCCATGGTGGTCTGCTGCACCCATCAACCTGTCACCTACATTAGGTATTTCTCCTAATACTATCCCTCCCCTAGCGCCCCCATTCCCTGACAGGCCCCGGTGTATGATGTTCCCCTCCTTGTGTCCATGTGTTCTCACTGTTCAACTCCCACTTATGAGTGAGAACATGCAGTGTTTGGTTTTCTGTTTTTTTTGTGTGTTAGTTTACTGAGAATGATGGTTTCCAGCTTCATCCATGTCCCTGCAAAGGACATGAACTCATCCTTTTTTATGGCTGCATAGTATTCCATGGTGTATATGTGCCACGTTTTCTTTATCCAGTCTCTCATTGATGGACATTTGGGTTAGTTCCAAGTCTTTGCTATTGTGAATAGTACCACAATAAACATATGTGTGCATGTGTCTTTATAGTAGAATGATTTATAATCCTTTGGGTATATACCCAGTAATGGGATTGCTGGGTCAAATGGTATTTCTAGTTCTAGATCCTTGAGGAATCGCCACACTGTCTTCCACAATGGTTGAACTAATTTACACTCCCACCAATAGTGTAAAAGCATTCCTATTTCTCCATATCCTTTCCAGCATCTGTTGTTTCCTGACTTTTTAATGATCGCCATTCTAACTGATGTGAGGTGGTATCTCATTGTGATTTTGATTTGCATTTCTCTAATGACCAGTGATGATGAACGTTTTTTCATATATTTGTTGGCTACATAAACGTCTTCTTTTGAGAAGTGTCTGTTCATATCATTTGCCCACTTTTCGATGGGATTGTTTTTTTCTTGTAAATTTGTTTAAGTTCTTTGTAGATTCTGGATATTAGCCCTTTGTCAGATAGATAGCTTGCAAAAAATTTTTCTCCCATGTGTTGCCTGTTCACTCTGAGGATAGCTTCTTTTGTTGTGCGGAATCTCTTTAGTTTAATTAGATCTCATTTGTCAATTTTGGCTTTTGTTGTCATTGCTTTTGGTATTTTAGGCATGAAGTATTTGCCCATGCATATGTCGTGAATGGTATTGCCTAGGTTTTCTTCTAGGATTTTTATGGTTTTAGGTCCTATGTTTAAGTATTTAATCCATCTTGAAAAACTCAAATTCTTTAACTTCATTTGTTAGCCTACTTGCATTTTGTTTGTCTGTGTTTTCGTTTGATCATCTATGCAACTCTCAATAATAAAAACTGTCCGCAGTTTATCTAAAAATCACACGGCTGATGTTTTCACATTTTTATTAATATATACTAATATTTTCAAACTAATATTGCTTCTGGAATGAAAGTGTGTGTGTGTCATGTGCAAGTATGCTGTACACACACAAACACACAGACAAACACACACACACACACACACACACACACACTCCTAATTCTTCTCAGAGGCATTTGATGGCAGATAGAAAAATGATCTAAGTAGCAGATACATGATATCATTTTTTCCCTTGGGTAGTTTACAATTTGGATTTAGGCTCAAAGAATTAAGTGTTTTAGCCTATGATGATTTCATGGACGCCAATTGCCTAGAACTTGTAATCTGCATCCTTAAGACATTTAGTAATTTCTAAATATAAAATTTATGGAGGACATTGTCAAGCCCATTCTGCTACAATAGAAAGGAGTTTGCTGCTTGTATATTTGGAACATTACTAGAGCCTTTGAAGCACTTAATAATTGCTTTAAACAGTTTGTTTTTCCACAAGAATATTTTGGAAGCAGTAGCGGCTGGAGTTTACTCTTTTTGGGCCTTTGCTGTAAATTCACTTTTGCTGACAGCTTTTGATGAAAAACATACCACATGTAATATTATATGCATGACTATTTAAAATGAGAATGTGAGGGTTATTTTTTTTAGCTGGGACTATCAAGGCAGTTTCTAACTATTGATTACTCAATCATCCAAATAAAAATGAGGCAAGAATAGCAGAGATCAGATGTTGCACAGCTTCTCATCTGTTGTGTCGTGTTGTCTTTTCCTGTTCATTCATCCTAAAAGTCTTGATTTAACACCTGTGATGTGTCAAGCACCCTTTTGGGGATATGTCAGTTAACAAGTGAAGATCTCCTTTCCTATGAACCTTACTTTCCAGTGAGAGGAGATGGGTAATATAAAATAAACATAATGATTAAGTAAATTGTATGGTACTCTAGGAGGGAATAAGTGCTATTTAGAGAGCCAGAAAGGAGAGCAGGATGAGGCGGATCCAGAGCTTCAGGACTGGTGGTGGAGATTTGCAGTTTTAAATAAGGTAACCCTGTTAGGTCTTATTGAGAAGTTAGCACGTAAACAGACTTAACTGAATGGGTGAAGCACTAGTCATGCATAAACCTGGGAAAGGAATCTTCTACACAAGGGAATAGCCAGGGTAAATGTCCTAAAGCAAGAGCATGCTTCGGGTGTTGGAGGAGCAGCAAGGAGGCCACTGTGACTGGAGATAGTAGGCAATGAGGTCATAGCAATAGCAGAAGTCAATCCTGGAGGACTTACTGGGCTTCTGGGTCATCAGAGATTTTTGGGTGCATGAGCGGGATGTTCTGCCTCATATTTTAAAGGAACTCCTCCGGTTGCCTTGTCGAGTAGACTGTGGTGGGGTGTCTTCATTTCCCAGAACTGCTGTAACAAAGTACCATAAACTGGGTGGCTTAAAACAACAGAAATTTATTTTCGCAGAGTTCTGGAGGCAAGAAGTTCAGAATCTGCTGGGAAACTGCATTCTTTCTGGCCAGGAGAGTCCCCCTTCAGTAACCCAAATTCACTAAGAAATTGTAAAGAATGGACCCAAACATGCAAGGTTAAAATTTGAAACATAATACTTACATTTTTCATTATTTTCTTCAGGAAAACATTTTCTGGCATTATGTAAATTTCTTTTACCAATTTCCCTTACTGTTAGTCCAGGGAGAAACTGCACTTGAATTTGTAATTTTTTCTGGTTGCAGGCATGCCTAGTCTAAGTTTTTGACACCAGTAGTCTCTGGTGTCAATATATTATCTAGTCACTCTGCAGTAGCCACTGTTATGGGTGTCTGGTTTGAAATCTTCAAACCAGATCTCAAGCATGAGGAAGGCTCATAGGATTGTAAATTGCTCCAGTTGTTTTTCACTTTTATCTGATATCTTAATTTTAGAATTGCTTCATTATAAGACACTGACATAAAAATTATGGAATATTAATTAATTTACTCAGCATATATTTCTAAGCAACTGGTTTTAAAGATGGTGAGGACACACAATGAGCAATGAGGACATAAAAAGTGCCTGTTCTTGCATAACCTTCATTCTAGTGGCTGGAGACAGAAAATCAACATAAGGCGTAGTAAAATATATAGACTATCAGCTGGTGGTGAGTGCTATGGAAAAAAATAAGATAAGGCAGTAAAATGATGTGGGGAATGTTAGAGGCTGGGGGAATTTTCAATAGGGAGATCAGGAAAGACATTAAGAAGAGGTTACTGGAGCAGAGACTTAAGGAGGTAAGACAATCACAGAAATGTGAGATACAAGCATTTCAAGCAGAAGAACAGCAAGTGCAAAGGGCCTGAGACAGGAGATGGTCTGGCAAGTTCAAAGAAGAGCAAAGAGATTGGGGAAGACAGCAAACAAGAGAGTGTAGGAGATGAATTCAGAGAGGAAGTGGAGACTTTCTGGCTATTGTGATAACTTTGGCTTCTTCTCATAGTGGGATAGGAAGACATAAAAAGCAGAAAAATGACACAATTGGACATACATCAAGCAACATCACTGACTGCTCTGTTGTGACTAGACTTGAGAGGTCAAGAGACAAAGTGGGGGAACCAATAAAGAGGCTTTTGCAATAATCTAGATGAGAGATGATTGGAACTTGGGCCTAAGTGGTAGCAGAGGAGGAGGATCAGTAGGCAGATTCTGGATGTGTTTTGAAAGCAGAGTTAGCAAGATATGTTGATGGGTTAGAGGTGGAGGTTGAGAGGACGGACTTAACATAGAGCCTAAGGTTTGGGAGAAAAGCGCAGAATTTTGATTTGGAATATGATAGGTTTCAGATACCTACTAGTTATATGAAGATGGTGAGTAGGGAATTTGGAATTCAGAGGATAGGCTGGAACCTAGAGACATATGTTTGGGAGTTGTCTGTGTAGACAGCATGTAAAAGCACAAGATGGGATGAGATGATAGGGGGACAGGTATGAACAGAGAAGAGAAAGGAAGAGGTCCAAGGACCAAGTTATGGAGTTTCCAATGTTAGGAGCTTGCTCATGGGGATAAAGAAGATAGGAAAAGGAAACTGACATGGAGCAGCCAGTGCAGTGGGAGAAGTACATTTCTTGAGTTGAAAATCTTTTTGTACAAAGTGTTCATGCTCCACTGTGTCTATTTATTACTGTTTATATTTATCATTTTTAGTTTTGAGATTAATGAAGCTGTTATCTTAATTAGAGCCCAGAGAAAGAGTAAAGAGCCAAGAGTAAATAAAAACTTCAACCTGAAGCTATAGATTAGATGTAAGACAAGCCCTTTTAAGAGTAAGAGTGTGGTGTAAATGAGCGTGCATTTGAGTGAGAGGCCCTGGACTCTGGTTTCAACTCCTCTAGATCCAACTGTGTGATCCTAAATGAGTCACTTCCCCTTTTTGAGCCTCAGTTTTCTCATTTGTCAAAAGAAGCATTTGAACCAAGCAATCTCTCAGGCTCTCTCTGGTCTCATATTCTATGCATCTTCTTCAATTTTATGAAAATATTTTATCTCAGGTATGTTAAAGAATGGAGAAAACAGGATAAAGTCACTGACCACAGCTGATAGTGTAAAGGCCAGAGCCAAGTGAACAACCTGTCACTGGAAGAACTGCTTATCTGAAACAAAGAGTCAGTGAGTATGGACAGTGGGAGAGATGATATAGTGGGCTGCAGAGAGATGGGTAACAGAAGGGCACGGTTTTCTATCTTTGTATGGGAATATCATTTACATGTGTTAATGTAGTTTCCAGATCATTGATGCACAAAGTGTAGCTCTGCATGGAGCGTGGTGGATTGCAATGGAACATTTGAACTCCATTTTCCCAGGAGCCAGATCAACACCTGGTTACTCCCACCTACACCTCCCCAAGTCAAGCAGCAGATGCCGATATCTGAACAGGCGTGTTTCCAAAGGTCTGGCTTGTTCCCTACTGGGTCCCCAGTGTTTAGCACAATGCCAGGTACATCATAACCACTCAGTACATACTTGTTGAGTGAATGAATGTTGAATGGACTCCTCAGCCTCACTGATTTGCAGGAAAGGGTTCATCAACTCAATATGACAGGTGAAGGATCCTCTCATGTTTCTGCACCTGTGGGACTGGGAATCCTCATCATTCAAAAATTTGCTTAGCAGCCCTTGGGAAAGCCACATGGAGTGGTGGAAAGAGCACGAAGCTGGAGTCTGGATTCCTGGATTCTAGAGCTACTGCAGCTATCCCAGGATGTGTGACTTAGGGATTAGATGAGGTACATAGCCTCTACAAACTGCAGTTTCCTCTGAAAAAACATTAGAGAGCAGTACCAATTAATGTTCTATTAAGCTTTCAGATTCTCTGTTTCTTCCCTGTACTTTGTGAATGAAATGGGCCTCACTGGAATTCAAATGCAAGTTTCCTTCTGATAAATATTCTATTTGGTCAAGTTGCTATCATCTTAGTAAAACAAAAATAAATTGTTTTGGATTTGAAATTTTTTGAAGATAAGTAATGAGTCAAAAATTCCATAATTTTTTATTGTTTTAAGATGGAGTTTCGTTGTTGCCCAGGCTGGAGGGCAGTGGCGTGATCTCGGCTCTCCTCTGTCTCCTGGGTTCAAGAGATTCCCACGCCTGGCTAACTTTTTGTATTTTTAGTAGAGACGGGATTTCATCATGTTGGCCAGGCTGGTCCCCAACTCCTGACCTCAGGTGATCCACCCGCCTCAGCCTCCCAAAGTGCTGTGATTGCAGGCGTGAGTCACCACACCCAGCCTCTATATGTAATTTCTCTTCATAATGTGTTGACTTCTGTGTTGCATATGAAATCTAATGCTTTTCACATAATTACTGCTCCATGAAACACTTTCTCATTCTCCCAAATAGTGAAGGCTTCCAGAGTTCCAGAAGCCAACTAGACCTTCCTGATGGCATGAATGGTCTACTTCGCAGCTCTTTGTATCCTTTTCTCATTTCCATTATAGATTCTTAGGCATTAAGGGTCACTGGGTAATCTTCTGAAGATCTCTCCAGCACAGTCCTAATATTTGTTGAATTAAATTCCATAAGCAAATTACTTATGGTATGCATTTACATTGTAAGCTATTCAATACAGAATGGGAAAGACACATAAGGTAAAATTTTAAAGAAAAGATTATAATTTGTGACCTAAGTTTTTTAAAATTATAATATTTAAATGAAGCAATTAATTACACTGACCAACTTTTTATGCACTTGCAAGGAAATATTTCTGATGAAAATCAGTAAAGAAGTCAAGTAGATATTTAATTCTGAGAATGTGTGAGTGAGAAGAATTGTTTATAATAAAGAAAAACTGAAAGTAACTTAGCTGTCTAGTAAGTTAAATAAATCATAATTGCATAAGATGTAATACTGTGCAACCATTAATAATATTGCAAAAGTATTTTTATTTCTAAGAAAATATATTTGACATTTTATCTGATGAAAAGTAAGTGCAAACAAAAAATATGTATTGTATTTTATAGATCTGTCAAAACTGTGTTCAAATACACTCATTAACATAGACATGTATCCCAATTGTCAATGGTAGAAATTATAGTAGTTTTCTTTCTCTTTTTGGGTTTCTTAACTTGCATTCTCTTATTTATTTATTTCTTTACAATTAACAATGTGTTTATTGCATGTGAAATATATGTATCAAATCTATGATGGATAATTCTGTTCAATTAAAATGTATTAAAAATCAGAAACTGATCAATATTGTCCATTCTTAAGATTCCTCTCCCCAATATTTTATTTTTCTCTTAAGTTTTGCACATCAATACTTGACTGTACTTTTCTGTTCAGTCACAGAAATGAATTTCACTGTTGCAGACTGTAGATCTGAAGACCGATCGTGGTTCAGACACCACCTGCCTAACTGAACATTGGCAAGTAAGCTGGTCTGTTATGCCTGTAACCATATCTATAGAACATCAAGAGCATTAGCATGTCCCAAGTAGGTGAACTTTGAGAAATAGATTTTGGAAAATTTGGAGAAAATAATTTATAAGTAAAGCTTCCTACCAGTGACCCAACATTAGTATAAGCAATATAAACATAAGCAAGAATGGTTGAAGTACCGCAAACTATAAGCCTTTCTTATCTCATCAGCCACCCTGAAATGCTGTAAGCAATATAAATTTATCTATTGCTGAAGCTGGGTGTGGAAAACCCATCTGCTGGACGGGAAATCAAATAATTCATGTGTTTTCTACCAGTCCGTCAAGGTGGACTGTGACACAAACTTTTCTAGGCCAAAAAAGGAGAAAGGTGGAGTGCGACCTTGGTATCTGCAAGAGGTCAGCGAATGAGCACATTCTTGTTGGCAGGCAGACTTTAGGATAAGGCTAAACAGGGGAAGACTGTGCCAGGGGCCACACTTTCCTACCCCTTTTTGTATAACTCCCTCTGTGCTTACCTACTTAGCTACACATTTTTCTCTCACTACTTGGGAAGGTGGCAAAGGACCCCAGTTCCAGAAAGCTGAGGGTCATTCTAGAAGTCCCTCTTTCTCGCCCCAACATGCAACAGGCCCTGCAGCCCTGCTGATGAGGCTTCCATAAATTTCCCTCCTCTATTTCTTCTGTCTTCACCATTCCTTTTCCAAACTAGCCTCTAAGTCCTGTCCTGGACAATTCAGACTTCCCTTTAACATCAGTTCTACATGCCTACTTAGATGGTATTTTTGCATGATGGTATTTTCTTATCCTCTTGTCAGAAGCCTCCTCTTGCCATGGTCTTTCATGTGCCTGTCTCTGTGTATATGCCACCCTGTGTTTACTTTGCAGCATACCCTATGATCAATGTAGACTTGCTTGCCCTCCCTCTAGACTCCAAGTTCCTTGAGAATGAAGACAGTTTCTTTCACCTTGGAATCCCCATCCAGGGCTGTGCAGTCCATGGATACCCTCACCGCTCCCATGAACACTAGCCATCATTTTGCAGAACAGACATGAGCTACAAGGTAAGACACTATGGATGGATGAGCATAAATTTCACAATTCCCACTTGAAAAATGAAAGACAGATCATAATTTTTACACATTCTCTTTTTATGGAACGTCCCACTCTATGAAATTAAAAGGCCAAGAATACATAAAGAAATTTGATCCTAGAAAATTAACAAAGGTGCAAAGAGAATCAATATTTAACAACTAGATAATATTCTAGCAGTCTGGGGTTTAAAGGGAAAAAGGGTTCCAGTGAGTTTGCATATGTACGTGTATGTACACTTGTGTTTGTGCATGTGCATGTGTTTGTGTGCTTAAATTGGATAACTAAAACTTGGTCTTTACAGGTGTGTGCTGTCCTACATCCTCTATTCTTCAGAAAAGGGTAAGTCAATTTTCTTCCTTTGGGCACCTTTCAAATTCAGCTTCTAAACCTCATGTAATCTACCAGGTCTGGGTCAACTTTCTTTTTGTTTGAGTTCTTCACACCTGGGAGGGTTTTCATGACAAGGTCTTGCTATAACCATCAGAGAGGGAGAGGCTGGAAGAGGTTTAATGAAACATGTGGCTTTAGTCACATTAACATCAGCACCTTTGGGTACCCTAATCTGGCTTTCACCTTTAAAGCCAGCTGTTTCTGAGCTCTGTTGATTGAGCCCTGAGTAACAAGCTCCAGCAGCTGTATTAAAACTTGATAATATCCTGCCTCTACTTTTATCTTCATTTACAGGAATCACTAGGAGTATGACATTAACTTTTCTTTACCCAACGACATAAAAACATACCAGTTTACCCTCACCAAGCCTTTCCCCCTCCTACCCAGACGAGACCCAAGACCATTTGCCTGCTTCCTCTTCTGGAAGGCAGGCTATGTGGCTTCCATTAGGAAACTGCTGTTCTCAGCCATGTGGCAATCTGGCCATTCAGTCCTTCTTTCCTGACTCCTTGAAAATTACTTGCTTATGAGAAGCAGTGGATTTCAGGTGTCTATTAGAGGTCAGTCAATTTGCTTTGAGGTGGTCAATTTCTTTTTTAGCAATAGGATCTCATTTTAGGGCACACAACAGAAGCAAAATTTAGTCTATGCCCAGCTCATGTAAGGTGTAGCAGGGATTCAGAAAAAGTATTGTCAGGAGGTGTTTCATCAACTCAACAAAATACAGTTTAGTGCCTAATATGTGCTTGATCTTGTTGAGGTATAAGGTGTTACTCTTATACCTATAGATAATGGAGAATATATATAGAAAAATGGAGAAGAAAGAATCCACAGAGTGATTCAGAAAATCATTGAATATTGCAGTGTCTATTATTATCTTTATCAGGGAAGCTTGAACCTTAGTGTGCATGAGAATGACTTTGAGGGCTTTTTAAACCCATATTGCTGGTTCAGCACTTCTGAATCCAGGCACACAGAATCACTGGTGTATATGTACCATAGAAGGTTAGAGAATAAGCTTAGGGAAGGTTAGAGAAGGTGGTTCAACTACCAGCACAAGCACTAGTGGTTGAATAATTGAGGTAACTGTGTGATTCTTCTGGTTTCTTTGAGTGTTGACCTAACTTCTTTTGATAAGGCCTGGTGGGTCTTTCATTTGCATCAGAGAGTACATGCGGGAGTTGGAATTTCTGCTGGTTTTGACAGAGGATTAGGATATTCAGATAGATTATGAGCAGTAAGAGAGGTTTTGTAGATCAGGGAAACCCTGGGAGCACAATCACCACCTGAATTGAGCAGGGCACATGTTGGGGGTCTCTGAGCAGACTCTGCCTGGTGTAGAAAGTGTAGTCTCTCCCTGGAATGCATACAGATACTAGACAAAGGCCATGCTGCCTGGCACAGAATCAGAACCAGGAGATTCTTGGCTCATGACTTCCCTAAATTCAGCTTTTTGGCCTAGTAAGTACCAAGGCAAGTACAATTTCAAATGTGCTCTGAATGTCTGTTCACTGTTGAAGGCACTCAGCACCATCCAGTCACAAGCATAAGTCTCGCCTCCCTCCATCTTTTCCATCATGTGGCCACTATAGTGACAAATGTTGATGGCAAATTTGGATTAGTGGAAAACTTTGAGACAGATAGCATCCAGGCAAATCAAACAAAGTTTACCTAACTTCTTAATATTCTAAGATGTAGAAGAAATTCAGTGTAGGTATGAAGCCCACAGGCTTCTCAAACCTTCCCTCAGGAGCAGTACATAGCTATGGATGATATATTCTGAGCAAATGAGAGTCATATTAGACTTGAAGAAGTTCAATTCACCCCTAATTCGAGCCTTATATACAAATAGTGGTTCTGCATTAGGGCTAGTTCAGGTATGTCAGAGACCACATTGCCCAGGACAGGTACATCGATACTGCAGTTGTACAGAATGCAACAAGACCATGGAGCATAGTATGGTATAGAGCACTTGAGCCTGAGCATACTCCTCATGTGCCACCCCCACCCACACCTACCCAGGCCAACATAACCTTGCTCACAGTTTTCCCTGAAATTAGCCAGAGACACAAAACTGATACCAGTATTACTGGGACTCATGCCCCCAGGCCCTCAGACCGGCTCTGGGGCCTATTCTGTAACTTTATTTTCTTTCATCCTTACTCTGACATATACCTAGTGATATAGTTTGGCTCTGTGTCCCTACCCAAATCTCATCTCAAACTGTAATCCCCATGTGTCAGGGAAAGGATATGGTGGGTGGTGATTAGATTATGAGGGCCATTTTCTCTATGCCATTCTCATATTAGTGAGTGAGTTCTCATGAGATCTGATGGTTTTATAAGGGGCTCTACCCCCTTCACTCTCTCTTGCCTGCTGTCATGTAAGACATGCCTAGTTCCCCTTCCACCATGATTGTAAGCTTCCTGAGACCTCCCCAGCCATGCAGAACTATGAGTCAATTAAATCCCTTTGCTTTATAAATTACCCAGTCTTGGGCAGTTCTTTGCAGCAGTGTGAGAAGGGATTAATACAGGAAATTGGTACCAGGAATGGGACACTGCTCTATAGATAGCCTGAAAATGTGGAAGTGGCTTTGGAACTGGGTAACAGTCAGAGGTTGGAATGGTTTGGAGGACTCAAAAGAAGACAGGAAGATGTGGGCAAGTTTAGAACTTCCTAGAGATGTGTTGAATGGTTTTGACCAAAATGCTGATAGTGATATGGACAATGAGGTCCAGGCTGAGGTGGTCTTAGATGGAGATGAAGAATTTATTAGGAACTGGAGCAAATGTCCCTTTTGCTATGCTTTAGCGAAGAGACTGGTAGCATTTTGCCCTTGCCCTAGAGATCTGTGGAACTTTGAACATGTGAGAGATGATTTAGGGTATCTGATGGAAGAAATTTCTAAGCAGCAAAGTGTTCAAGAGTTTACAGAGAGTAAAAGGTTGGAAAAATTTCAGCTTGACCATGTATTATAAAAGAAAAACTCATTTTCTGGGGAGACAGTCAAGCCAGCCTCAGAAATCTGCATACATAACAAAGAGTAAAATATTATTGCCAAGACAATGTGGAAAATGTTTCCAGGGTATGTCAGAGATCTTTACAGCAGCCTCTCCCATCACAGGCCTGGAGGCCTAGGAGGAAAAAATGGTGTCATGGGCCACTCCAGGACCCTGTTGCTCTGTGCAGCCTCAGGACTTGATGCCCTGAGTCCTAGCTGCTCCAGCTCCAGTCATGGCTAAAAGATGCCAAGGTACAGCTCAGGTCATTGCTTCAGAGGATGCAAGCCACAAGCCTTGGTGGCTTCCACGAGGTGTTTGGCCTGGGGGTGCACAAAGTCAAGAAGTGAGATTTGGGAACCTCCACCTAGATGTCAGAGGATGTATGGAAATTCTTGAGTGTCCAGGCAGAAGTCTGCTGCAGGCATGGAGCCCTCATGGAGAACCTCTGCTAGGGCAGTGCAGGAGGGAAATATAGGGTTGGAGCCCCCACACAGAGTCCCCATTGTGATACTGCCTAGCGGAGCTGTGAGAAGAGGGCTACCATCCCCCAGAACCCAGAATGGTAGATCCGCCGACAGCTTGCACCATGTGCCTGAAAAAGCCACAGACACTCAAGGCCAGCCATAAAAGTAAGTGGGGGGGAGGTGCTGTAAACTGCAAAGCCACAGAGGCAGAGATGCCCAAGGCAATGGGAGCTCACCCATTGCATCAGTATGCCTTGGATGTGAGACATGGTGTCCAAGGAGACCATTTCAGAGCTTTAAGATTTAATGAATGCCCTGCTGGATTTCAGACTTGCATGGGGCCTGTGATCCTTTTGTTTTGGCCAATTTCTCCCATTTGGAATGTGAGCATTTATCCAATGCCTGTACCTTCACTCTATCTTGGAAGTAACTAACTTGTTTTTGATTTTACCAGCTCCTGAGCAGAAGGGACTTGCCTTGTGTCATATGAGACTTTAGACTTGGGCTTTTGAGTTAATGCTGAAATGACTTTACTTTAGGGGACTGTTGGGAAGGCATGATTATGTTTTGAAATATGAGAACATGAGATTTGGGACGGCCAGGGGCAGAATGATATGGTTTGGCTGAATGTTGCCACCCAGATCTCATCTTGAATCGTAATCCCCAAGTGTCGAGGAAGGGATCTGGTAGGAGGTGACTGGATTATGGGAGTGGCTTCCTCCATGCCATTCTCATGATAGTGAGTGAGTTTTCACAAAATCTGATGGTTTTATGAGGGACTCTTCCCTCATTTCTCTCTCTCTCACACCTGCTGCCATGTGAGACCTGCCTGCTTCCCCTTCCACCATGACTGTAAGTTTACTGAGGCCTCCCTAGCTATGTGGAATTGTGAATCAATCAAACTTCTTTTCTTTATAAATTACCCAGTCTCAGGCAGTTCTTTAGAGAAGGTGAGCATGGACTAATACACCTAGTAAGCCTTTAGGATATACCAGGCACTCACAAATAAAACTGAAATTTATCAGTCTAGTAGAAAAGACAAATGTGTAGACAGATAAGAGCAACAAATAGAAACACAGACAAGTGAGTTCAGAGGTGGCCCAGAGAAGTGCAAAATTAATCCTATTTGGGAGGAGGCATGGTCACGATAGTCTTCTGGAAGAGGCACTTCTAAGCCAGATTTGGCAAAATAAGCAGAGTTCTCACATATTGGGTGTGGAGGTTGGACAGAATTATTGCAGGCCCAGGATGCTACCTGGAAGGGTACAGGGCGTGAAACTGGGAGTCTGAAGAACTTCAGTGGGACATTGTCAAAGCATCAGCTATGAGTATTAGGGGAGGAGGAGGCAGGGAGTGTTGGGAGATGTAACTAGCAGTGTGGGCCAAGTCCACCTTCATTCTCTTATAATTTGTTCTCAACAGGGCAGTCAGAGTTGTCCTGGTAAAATTGGTAAAATGGAAATCAGATTCTATTCCTCTGCTAAAAAACCCCTCACACAGTTTTTCTGTGAGGCCCTGCATGGTCTGTCCCATTTCCACCCTGCCCTCTTCTCTCTTTTCTCCCTCTCCTCCTCACTCAGACCCCTCCAGGCATTCTGGCCACTTGCTATTTCTCCAGCATGCTTGGGCATCCTCTGCCTCTGGACTTCCAGACTTGCTGTTCCTGCTGCCTGGACTGCCCCTCCCTCAGCTATCCTCATGAATCCCTGCATCACTTCCTTGAGTCTTTACTCAGATGCCACCTTCTCAGTGAGGCCTACCCTGCCTCATCCTCCTCCATTTAATAGTGCATCTCCCTCACAGCACTTTCTACCCATTTCCCCATTCTATTTTTCTCCATAGCACTTATACTTTCTCAATATATTGCACACTTTACTTTGTTTACTATCTGTCTCTCCCACTAAAATATATTCTCCATTAGAACAGAAGTTTTGAATGTTTCATTCATTGCTGTATCTCCAGCTCTTATAATAGTGCTTGACACATATAAGACACTTATTACGTATTTGTCTCATGGATGGAGATCTTACGTGCTAAGTCACAGAGATTGGATGTTGTCTTGAAATCACTGGAAAGTCATCAAATGCCTTAAGCAGAGGAGGAACAAGAGGTATTTGCTTATTAATGGATTACTCTGGAGGCTGTATGACATCTCTTGATGAAAGTGGAGGTAAGCCAAGGGCTTGGGAAAACAGGTTATTGCAACCATCTTGGATTTAAATAAGTGAAAGAAAGCCTGGAGAATAGCAGTGACCATAGAGTAGAAAGAAAGGTTGGTTTAAAAGATATGTCTAAAGTGGGAGTTGGAGAAAAGAGTCCAAGACAATGCCTACAGCCTGTAATCAAGAAAGGAAAAATGCAAACAGCAAGTCAGAATAGGGGGTGATGGGAAGGAGTTCAATCTTTCAAGTCCTAGCTAAGTAACAGAATTGTCTCCATCATTAGATGTCACTGTGAGAGTATACCAGGGCTTAAGTTTCTAATGGAAAGTTTCAATGAATCAAAGACTAAATTGAACATTATTTCATCAGTATATTCATCAGAAATGCAATTGTTCATCACTTCAGGGGCTGTGGTTTTAGAGATAAATGAGAAATGCTCTGTGCCTAATAGAACTAAACCTAGAGACAGGTATAAAACAAAGACAATATACACAACCCACCAAATGTTATTGGAGAAGCATCAATAGAGAACCAGGGGTGCAGAAAGTGTCTGCAGTAAGTATTCACTGAATACTGTTTGAATGAATGACCAACTTGACAGGGGTTGGAAAGAAAGTAAGAGGCCTGAACAATAATAGAGAAATTGGTGATAGTGTGAGGGGTTGAGATAGAGATGAGGAGAGGAGGTAGAGAAAGGAATTCCAGCCAGATAAAAGGACTCCAGCAAAGAGTTTTGTGTGACTGGAGTATATGACACATAGGTAGGTAGGAAAGTGGCTGAATAGGTCAGGGCTAGTTTGGGAGGGCCTTGCACTTCAGGGATTTGCACTATGTTTTGCAGCCAGGTGTAGTGGAAGGTTCTAGATCGGGGAGTAATGTGCTATTAATGTAGTTTGGAAGCGAATTTGGATAACAATACAGAGGACAGTTGCAGGGAGGAGAGACTGAAGGGAGGAGGGTGCAAGTTGGGTGGTGATTGCAGTGGTCTAATTGGAGACAATAGGTGCTAAATAGGAAATATGATGTAGAGGAGGAGACAGAAATGCTTCATCAGTGGAATGAAACAGACTTACAGGCTAATTTGTTACATAGAAAGAGAAGCCAAGGATGAATCCATGTTTCTTGCTTAGGAAGCTGGGTGACAGTCATATTTTTAACCAAGAAGATGAGCCGGTTTATAGTTGGGGGGAAGCCAGCGGATGAAACAAACTGTAGTTCACTCCCCTTCACTTGGGATCAGAATGCACTAGTATTTTTTTATTTTATTTTATTTTATTTTATTTTGTTTTTATTTTTATTTTTATTTTTTGTTTTTGAGACAGAGTCTCGCTCTGTCACCCAGGCTGGAGTGCAGTGGTGCAATCTTGGCTCACTGCAAGCTCCGCCTCCTGGGTTCAGACCATTCTCCTGCCTCAGCCTCCCGAGTAACTGGGACTACAGGCACCTGCCACTACGCCCGGCTAATTTTTTGTATTTGTAGTAGAGACGGGGTTTCATCATATTAGCCAGGATGGTCTTGATCTCCTGACCTCGTGATCCACCCGTCTCAGCCTCCCAAAGTGCTGGGATTACAGGCGTGAGCCCCTGGGCCCGGCCAGAACGCACTAGTATTTTGGATCTGTTCCCCTTTCCTGGGCAGGTCAGTTAGGAGGCTAGTCTGGCATTTGTGGCTTCAGCAGGTTTAGGGCTGATAGCAAGAGGGGCTTTAATTCATATAAATGAGTGTGATGAGATCAAGGGTGAGTGACATCAGTAATCAAGGGTCATGGATTGAGATGAAGTCTTTTAGTAGAACAGTAGCCTCAAGTGGGTGATTCAAATAATGGTGGCTCTAAGCTAGTAGCAGGAGGCAGAGACCAAAGCCAAGAGATGGGAGAGCCAAAGAAGTGGGAGTGAGGAAGTGTGGGTGGGACTGAGCAGGTCAGACACGGCTCAGTGCTGAGCTCTTGGTGCTTACCAAGGTAGATGACTGGACCTTAGGGGGGTCACAAGAGGAGTGGACAATTGGAGCAGATGCCTTCAGCAAACCCATGTCTTCTGTCTTCTTGAAAGATCAAATTGGTGCTTGTTTATCTCTTTTGCTTACCTTGTCCCTTTGCAATTCACATTGTAATCTGGATAGTTTCATATGAAGAATACCCTTGCGGCTTCTTTCTGAACATGGAGGTTATAAGAAAGGAAGCTGTCAGGAGATGATGTTCATGTCAAATTCAGGAAATGATGTTCTCCACTTGGTCAATTTTCTTTATCACTTTGT
This sequence comes from Mandrillus leucophaeus, assembly GCF_000951045.1. Taxonomy (NCBI): domain Eukaryota; kingdom Metazoa; phylum Chordata; class Mammalia; order Primates; family Cercopithecidae; genus Mandrillus; species Mandrillus leucophaeus. The sequence continues at coordinate 276,584 of NW_012098832.1, forward strand.
GATCTGGGTGATGGGAATGGGAGAGCCATTGACTTTCCATTCCATCTCACTGACTCTCACCCACACATCCATTTATTTACTCACTCATCAAATATTTGAGGGCCAGGCACTGAGCTGAGCTCTAGAGGTATAGCAGTCAGGAAGACAGAGGTTTTCCCTCCCTCAAGGGGCTTGCACAAAACAGGGTTATGGCAGAGTGCTGTGGAGGAGAAGGGTTGGGGAGCAGGGTGACTGACATAGATGGGGCTCCAGAGACATCTTTTTGAAGGAAGCATCATTTAAACCAAGGACTGCAGGACAAGAAGATGCTAGCCAGGCAAGGGCAGGTGGGGCAGAAGGAAACAGTGGAGAGGGCTTGCTTCAGTGCGTGAAGACATGAAGGAAGAAAATGGTGGGCACATGTGAAGAACTGGAAACAGACAAGGATGTGGAAGAGGTATGAGGTAAGTCTGGAGAGGTGGCCATGGACCACACTGGCTCTGGCAAATGATAATAAGCATTTTGTTTGTCAGTGACCACTGCCCCACAAGGAAGTAATAGGAACTGAAATCTTTCCTTGTGGGCTATGACTGAGGGATTGTGACCTGTGTCCTCCCAGATATCTGGATCTCATGGAGGGTTCCTGGAGTGATATTCCTTCTTTCTTAGGGGCAGAGTCATCATGAATGTGAGGGGAGAAATGTCAGTTGGAAAGGCTGGAGTCTTTTCTCTAATCCTTTTTAGTTCGATCTGAATCATTTTAATAGTTTCTGTATACTTTAAAGTAAACTTGACCAAGAATCATAAACAAAAGTTCATTGTCAACAACTATTTTATTCTCATGTTTTTAATTAAAAATTTTATTTATTTATGTCTTATTTTTTGGTAATGAATTGTATGAAGACAAAGTAGCCATTGTTGAAGTTTATGTAAAGTATTATCTAGATCATTCTCAAGATTGAAACAATTGTCAATGAAGGAAAAGATGGCTCAGGGTATGTGCCAGTGACATTCAATATTACATCATATAGAGTGGCTCAGTAGTGACCCTATGTCCTTTCCAGCTGACATATATTTCACAACTTAGATAAGTGAGTTGGCGGTCTTATATATGCTTTAAATTTTTTCTTTCATCACCTTTATTAGGTTTATTTTCAAATTAACCACACGGTCAACCACTGTGATGGAGTTGGGGGCATATCTCCAGAATAGTATGCACAAGAATCACATTGAGCTAGTTCTATTCATGTGTGCTGAGGTCTGGTGACAGCAGTGCTAGAGGGTCCTGGGCAATACCATCACCTGCACCACATGAAAAGTTTCTGAATTTTGTGAGAATTCCACACGTCTGTAAGGCTGTCCTATCTTGGTCACCTCCCAGAAGCCATCAGCAAAACAGTGTGCTCCTCATACATGGAAGGGAGGTGGGGACATGGGGAGGTTGGGTTTAAAAGGTGCCAACCTCTAATGAAACTAAATAATAGAAACCTTAATACATTAAACATGTGGGGGCAGTTAACAGGCTCCTGGTAGTATCATCTCCCGGAACAACATACCATTGACTTTTCAGACATTTGACATTTTCAGGTATAAGTATACATTTCTCTCTCTCTCTCTCTCTCTCTCTCTCTCTCTCTCTCTGTCTCTCTCTCTCTCTCTTTCTGGGCAACAGAGAAGCTTCATGAGGGTCAAGGTAAAAATGATTTTGGAATATCTTAAACTTGGCCTATCTATTTCATGATATCTTACTCTTTTAAATAACCATATCTTTATTCTGGTGTGTTTTTTTCCACTTGTCCTTTTACTTGATACATCACTAATGCTTCTTGCTGTGTTTTTAAATTTCCTAGTTTGGTGTTTTTGTGTACTAAGTGGGTAGAAACTAGCACCGCTAGTTCTACAAGTTATAAAAGGATGCCTCTTTTAAGTGAATAAAGTACAAAAAGATGCCCCCTTCTGGTAATAAAATTATGAAATGGGGCCTTTTTTCTTAGACATAAGGCAGAGCATGGGCTTAATTTTAGGCCCTACTGGCCCCACTTGTTTTCTCAGCGGTGTCTTCGTACCGTCTTTAGCCTTTTCATGATTCATTTAACTGAGGAAGTATTTACTAAGAAAGGTACTATGTTAGTAACTGTGAGGAATGTAAAGATAGGTGCGTTTCAGTCCTCCCAGCAGAAGCTTCCAGTCTAATACTGAGAGTAAGACAAGCACGTAGACAAACAACTGTCTTAATTCTTTCCATATAAGTGTGTGCATGCTTGTGTGTGCTTGTATGCATGTGTACAGGCATACCTTGGAGATATTGTGAGTTCAGTTCCAGACCATCGCAATAGAACAAGTATCTCATTAAAGTGAGTCACACAAATTCTTTCATTTCTCAGTGCACGTAAAAGTTACGGTCACATTTTACAATAGTCTAGTCAGTGTGCAACAGCATTATGTCTAAAAAATGTACATATCTTAATTTAAAATGCCTTATTGCTAAAAAAAAATGCTGATGTTCATCTGAGCCTTCTGCAAGTTGTAATGTTTTTGCTGGTTGGGGGAGCTTTCCTCTATGTTGATGACCTTGCTCTGAATAGGCTTTGGCTTAAGAGAATGTCGTGGCTGGTTTGATATTCTTTTCCGACCACTAAAGCTTTCTCCATATTAGCAATATGGCTGTCTCACTTTCTTAACATTTGTGTGCTCACTGGAGTAACACTTTTAATTTCCTTCGAGAATTTTTCCTTTGCATTCACACCTTGGCTGTTTGGTGCTGGAGGCCTAGCTTTGGACCTGTCTAGGCTTTTGACATGCCTTCTTCACTAAGCTTAATCATTTCTAGTTTTTGATTTAAAGTGAGACCTGCAACTCTTTCTTTCACTTGAACACTTAGAGGCCATTGTGGGGTTATTAATTGGCTAATTTCAATATCATTGTGTCTCAGGGAATAGGGAGGGCTGAGGAGAGGGAGAGAGATGGGGAAATGACTGGTCAGTGGAGCAGTCAAAACGCACACATTTATTGATTAAGTTTGCTGTCTTTTTGGGCACAGTTTGTGGTGCCACCAAAATAATTACAATATTAGCATTGAAGATAGCTGATCACAGATCACTATAACAGATACCATAATGAAAAAGTTATGAAATATTGCAAGAATTACCATAATGTGACACAGAGACCTAAAATGAGCACATGCTGTTGGACAGATGACACTGATGCACTTGCTTGACAGGGTTAACACAAACCTTCAAGTAGTAAAAACTGCAGTATCGGTGAGGTATTATAAAGTGAAGTTCAATAAAGCAAGGTGTGCCTGCATTCCACATCTCATCCTGAAGTGTATGAAGCTGCTCACAAGAAGAACCCCCACAATAATATGATGGTAAGTTGGAATTAGGAAATTCTAAATTTCAAAAAAAAAGTGATCATAAATAATAAGAAGGAAAACACAATGGTGACCATAGAATCTAAACTAGAGATTCAAAATGTGAGTTTCAAACTCTGAGTTTCCTGGCATCCAAAATGAAAAGTGAAGCACAGTGGAGGACATAATTCTCGACATAAAAAAATCAAGTCACACTGAATAATTTGTGTTAACCCTGTCGAGCAAGTACATAATCGATCATGATAGACCAGGCCATGCTAGCCCAAAATCTCAGTGTTCCATCACAACAAATGCTTATTTCTTATCCCATAAATAGGCTGCAGGTCAAGCAGATCTCCAGGACAATGCGCTGTAGTGACTCAGGAGATCAGGTCACCTCCTCCCTATAAATTACTATTCCAACTCTAGGCCTCTGTGTTGCCTGTGGGAGGGGGAGAGAGTGACTAGATATGTCACTTCTGCTTGAAGCTCATTGGCCAGGACTATTCACACAATCATACATAACTACACGGGGCCAAAAGATGTAGTATGTGGTCAGCTTACCACCTGTGCCACAGACACAGGTATGCGCACCTTCTCCTAAAGCTGAATTCTCAAAGAACTCTTTTACGTGGAGCTTTATACAGGGCAGAATAACAGAGGAATAAACATTGTGTTACATAGATTCGGAGAGAGATGCTCTGAATGAGTCCTCAGAAGCTCAGAACAAATTCATTTAGAGTGATTAGGGAAGCCTTCATTGAAAGAAGCTGGACCTAAAGTGGGTTTCATTTTTATTTTTATTTAATTTCAATAGGTTTTTGGGGGGCAGGTGGTGTTTGGTTACATGAATAAGTTCATTAGTGGTGATTACTGAGATTTTGGTGCATCCATCACCCAAGCAGTGTACACTGTACCCAATGTGCAGCCTTTCATCCCTCACCTACTTTCCACTTTATCCCTGAGTCCCCAAAGCCCACCGTATCATTCTTATGCCTTTATGTCCTCATAGCTTACCTCCCACTTATGAGTGACAACATACAATATTTGGTTTTCCATTCCCGAGTTACTTCACTTAGAATAATTGTCTCCAGGAAAAGTGAGTTTTAAAGGATGATGAGAAATTTGGAAGATATGGGGAGGTTGTGGGGTAAGGAGATCATACCTCTCGAGGAACGGCAGAATGTACCCATTCACTCCTGGGAACATCAAACGATCTGGTTTGCCTGGTGCCCTCAGTGAAGCTTCAGGAAATCAGGTGGGAATCATGGGTAGTGGCCACTTTGCAGCGGAGTCGCGGGATTTGTGTCTGGCTCAGCAAGTATTTGGGATCAGAAACTCCCTGCTGCTATCATTGCTAAGTCTTCTACTTGGTGGAGCTGCTGAGGGGGGCTTTCCAAAAAGTCTTTAATCATGTTTTGAGTCATTATAAAAACTCAGAAATCATACAGTTTTTCTTTTTCTTCTTTCTTCAGACACACACGATAGCAGTAAGAGATGTATCCTTAAACATTTCCTCAGAAAAAATTAATGGAGTGAATTAAAAGATACCTTCTTTCAAGCTGTTCCAAATGAACTCATTTCACAGCCTTTATCATGCCTTCCTTGCCTTTTGGGAAATTTATTTAAGTTATTAAAAAAATTCCCTAAAATTCTCAGCTGAAAAATTGGCTTCTGTTTTTTCTACAAAGCTAACTCACCTGATTTGTCAGAACAGCTTGAAAATGAAGTGCTAACTGGTGGGTTTTATTGAAAGGAAACCAAGTGGAACAACATATGTATTTTCTTAGGAAACTCAAAAAACTCACAGTCATGTGGCGTTCCTTGGGGTGAATTCTTTGTTATGAATTACAACCTGCTTACTGATGAGTTGTTAATAAAAAGTAGGCCTGCTGGGCCATTATTTTTTTCCACACAGTACACACAGTTTAGTTTTCCTTCTTTCTTTCCTTCTTTTATTTTTTTAAAAGTTTTCATTAATGCACTGAGTGTGAATAAATCTGTTTCTAATTTGTAATTGTTTTCCCTTCATCTGGACAATAATTTATTGCCAAATCTAACACTTGTCCATTATTAACATCCCCCCAACAGGA
>NW_012098832.1:282207-335314 GCF_000951045.1 Mandrillus leucophaeus
CCTTTCTTTCTCACTCTGATTTTTTTTTTTTTTTAACATGAAATGTGAGACCAAAAAATTGCAGAATGGAAGGATCTTGTTTATGGAGGTGACATCCAAGTTGGTGTTCGGGGGACGCCTGAGGTGACCCAGGTGCCCGTGGGCCTGTCCACACTGCATGACCAGAAAGACTGGTCAGCTGCAGTTGTTTGGAGCTGAGAAAATAGGCTCAGAGAAAACTGTTGAGGAAAAATAGAAACAGATGCTAACCTGAGATGGCAGGACAACTTTATTTAGCATGCCAGTTTTAATTAATTAATTTATTTTACATGTACATCTGGTCACACTGGGGAGTCTCTATGCATACTCATTATTATGCTGTTAAGAGTGTATCTGATTTGCCAAGGAATATCAGCAATCAAGTTCACTATGTATTCAAGTACATTCATATTTTAGTGGGCCTTTGTGAGGCATGTGACTGGTTAGGGTTTTATTTGGAAAGGGGATAGAAGCTGATGTTTGAAGTTCTAGTGGTGTGGAAAATGTGTGTCTACCAATTAAGGATTTAAGTGGCTCTATTCCCCCCACCTCCAGAACATGCTAAGTTGTCAATAAACAGCCAGTGGGATGCTAATACATTGCTGTGGATGTGTTCCTGATTTTAGGAATATTTGGGGTTGTTGTATTGCTTCTTCATGAAAACATGGATGACAGATCCATCTTTATTTTCATTGGAGGTATGAGTGTGGGTCTACGGATGGGTTTTGGATGCTTAATTTATTAGTTCATGCCTCTTTTTTCATCAATATCTCCATTGATACCTGAAATTACTTTTTAAAAATCATTTTATAGATAAGATACAATTTGATATGGAAGATGTATTTTGCACAAAAAACTCTATATATTTTATCTTTTTGCTTCTGATGTGTATAATTTTTATTCTGAATTTTGTCTGAGTCTTAAATTTCTAAAACTTTGTGATTACCATGGTGATTCTCCATGAGTTGCCAGGATCCATCTTTGGGACAGGGGGATTCTTGCTTGAATCAGCAGCTAATTTTACAGAATTGTCAAGTTCAGCTAATTTGGGTTGTCACCCGGAAATCCAAGTGGTCTTATTGCCCATCAGATTCAGCTTCTCCCACCAGTGGGGGCTCATTCCTATTTGTGCAAAGTACACATTGTATGCTCCAAATGCACTGATTGTTCTGACATATGAATTGATTCCACATAGAAGCTGGCACTAGAGAATACTGCATTGGTGAGCAGTGCTGCCAGTTATGTAGTTGCTCATCTAAAAGCCCTAAATTACCATAGAAGTAATGAGAATTGCATTGAAGTGTTTCCTAATATGAAGAATGTGTGTGTATGAAAACTACACTCTTTTAGGTATATGTTATGATCATGTGTTATGATCCCACACCTATCATCTAGATTGCCTGGGCCTCTCAGAAAATAAGGACACTGTACCATTAAAAATAGGAGCAACACTGCTTTGATCTGAGCTTAAGGAATATGGGTTTCCATTGCAAAGCAGGATGTTTCCAAGTTCGAAGTATCACATGTGAGTCTCTGTTTGCCTCTGCTGGTGCCATAGAAGACAGCACTGCCATCACTAAGCCAGTCCTGCTCGTGGCAGCATCATGGGAGATGAGCAGCAGCTAGCAGCCTCTTCAACAGTAGAGTGTGAAATGAGAGAGCAGAGAGGAGAAATAGAAAGGATCTGGGAACTGTAAACCAAGGACATTGACACAATTGCCACAGAATTTCATGTTTTCCACTCTTGACATAAACATCTACAAAAAAATCCCATAGATTTTCATTCAATTAGTAAGTGTCAATTTGGGACCCACTATCTGCCAAACCCTATTCAAGCTGATTTTTTTACCCATGGACATTACAGTTCTGCATAAACAAAAAACACATCATGATGATAGTGACCAGAATGTCATGTCATTACAGGGAGAATATGCTACAGCTAGTGCACTAAGACTCCAACTTATCTCTAAAGGCTGAAAGAAAAGAGCGTGGGCTTTGGAATCAGACTGACTGACTGTGTAATAATAAACAGGATACTTATTCTCTCTGAGCCTCGTAGAGAACTCATCTGCAGATATTCTTGCCCCAGGCCTTGTGAGGATTAAACAAGATAATGAATATAAAGCATATATAGAGGGTAAGAATTTAAGCAAACAGGCAAGAAAATTGGTTTCCTTCCTCCCTTACTCTTTCCTTGGAAAATAGTTGTTAAGGATTCAGGTTTAGATCATATTTCTTTCTGCTAACACATAGCCACATGTTGATGGATTCTTCAAGTCTCTGGTCCAGACAGCAGACGGATCAGGGAAGGACGTTCTCCTAGCTACCAAAGAACGTTGAAGCCTGTTGGAATAAGAACACATGTCCTCTAAAATCAATGGGGTCCAAGTATTGAGACTAAATGAATCTGGCGTCTTTTGTTGTTGTTGTTTACTTTAAGTTCTGGGGTACATATGCAGAACATGCAGGTTTGTTACATAGGTATAGGTGTGCCATGGTGGTTTGCTGCACCTATTGACTCATCCTCTAGGTTCCCTCCCCTCACCCCCACCCATCTACAGTACCCATGTGTATTGTTGCCCTCCCTGTGTCCGTGTGTTCTCATTGTTCAACTCCTGCTTATGAGTGAGAACATGTGGTTGGTTTTCTATTCCTGTGTTAGTTTGCTGAGGATGATGGCTTCCAGCCATGTCCCTACAAAGGACATGATCTCATTCCTTTTTATGGCTGCATAGTATTCCATGGTATACATGTATCACGTTTTCTTTAGTCCATCATTGATGGGCATTTGGGTTGGTTGCATACTATACTACAAGGCTATAGTAATGCCTCTTTTTAAACACAAATTCACATGAAGAAATTGGGCAGCCAATTACTGCAGGAACATACAGATGGTTGTTAAACCTCACATCCCTTTTAAAGATGAGACCATATTACAGATTATAAAGGTGAAACAGAAAGACTGGTGGCAGCCATGAAGTCTGTCGATTAGAGATTCAAGTTCAAATGAGAGACTTTTATTTTGAGTGAAGGGGTGAACGGGTCTCATGTGCTATGTTTCCATCTTACAAAGCAACTGTCTCCTGCAATTCCTTCCCTGGAAGCTTATTTAAATAGCCTCTGCTTTCTCACCACAGACAACCTAGGTTGGAAAATCCTCCGTAGACACGATTTATATAAATAAATTTTAAAAATCAGTGCATGTGTGTTTGTGTGTGTGTTAAATCATACTTAATTCTTTCCTTTTGTCCTGATTTTTAGGACTTCAGCCTGGAAACAATAAGAGCCTAGCACCTTACCATATAATCTCTTCTGTGTTTCCTTTCTTTTTTTAACTTGTAAAAAATGTCCTGATCCCTTGAGTCCAAAGCACTAACATGTCCCACAACTCCTGAAGGACTTTCTCCAGCCAGGCCTTTTGCTGGCTCATAGAATCAGATTCTCCTAGAGAGTCCACTTGTTTGGCAGCATATATTAGCTGATATCTGGATCCTTTGTACCACCAGGGACTCTTTAAGTCCTGGAGTTCTTGTCGCAATAGTGGTTTCCCTCTCAATCTCTGTGCAATTGTGTGTGTGTGTGAGCATGTGTGTGTGTGAGTGTGAAAACTTAAGTTTTACTATCTCTGTCATCATCTCCAGAGGGAGTTCAGGCTTCCTGCTCTGTGTTTTTCACAAGTCTGGATATTTTCAGCCCCCACCATATGACTTTACACATTCCTTGGTCTGGATATCAGTTGTGAATCTGGGAACATAATGATGCATCGGAGGACATTTCTCAGATAAATAAAACTGATAAAACTCCCAGCATTTCCATCATATTTTCACCAAGGGAAACTGCTGCCACTCTAGGTGTTCCTAGCTTCTTTGCCCTTTGGTTCTGAGGGGGATAAAGGACGGGATGGGGGTGAGGTGACGTGGAATCTCTCAATAGGGTTGGAAATATTGTTTTTCATTGTGGGGCCAGATAAAGGACTCAATCTTTAGAACTGGCAAACGAGCTGTGATCTTATTTTGGGCAAGGTTCTGAAGGTAACCAGGTTAAAAGTACAGTTTTCCCATTTATCGAGGAGGTCCAAGTCTACTGAGAAATCATTTCAGCCCTCTTCTGTCCAGAAGACTTTTTTATTTTGTATTTGGAGTTGCTAATGCAAAGAACAGGAGGGCCAACACTCAATGCCCAGGAAGAGAGCTTCCTGGCTCAAAAAGAAGGGCAATGCGATAGGCTAAATAATGGTCCCCCAAGGATATGCTCTTTCTAATCCTGGGAACGTGTGAATATTTACCTTAAATGGTAAAGGGGACTTTTGCAGATGTGATTAAGTTAAGGATTTTGTGATGGAGAGATTCCCCTAAGTGATCTCGGTGGGCCCTAAGTATAATCACAAGGATGACGCTGGAAGCAGAGATTGGAATAGTGCAGCCAGGAGGCAAAAAATGCCAGCAGCTTCTGGAAGAGGCAAAGAACAGAGTCTGTTTTCAAACCTCTTGTTCATCTCTGGCTGTGTATATTATCTTGCAGTTTCTGATGGTTCAGAACAGTCCATATTACAGTAGCATTGCTTCTCAAGGCCATGAGTTTCATGTTGGAAATACCCCAAGATTATTCATGTTTTTGTTTTTTCCTTCATTGGGAGAAATTGACGGAGCATAGATTTTATAGAACCTATGTTCTCCCTTGAAGTTTACTTGTAAAAAGGAATTCACATTGGTTCACAGTTTGCTTCCCATAATGCCCAGAGAAGCACTCCATCCAAATATGAACTGCTGTCTGACTTAAATGCAGCCCAAGCTCACAAGGACTCTCCCACCACCTGCAGTTGCAGCTAGGCAGTAGAGGCACCTTCCATCCTACCGCCAAACTAGTAGCTCCCGCGGGTCACTCTGAGAATGCAGAGGCAGAGTGGAGATTGTCTGTCAAAGTGCTGAAATGCCCACATTGGCAGCTGGTGGATAAAAGGTCTTCCCTCTCTTTGCTTGCTTTCATGACATCAACCTCATGCTCACCTGTGGTTCACAAACTGAGGAAAGTGTGTTGCCATGCTCTAGGTGGTAAAGGAAAGGATTGAGGATAATTAGTATGGGAAAAGGTAAAACTAGTTTAGAAAATTCTTCAAAAGTAGAAGCCAACTTGAGCCAGGAAAAAGGACCTGAACTAGGACTATTTTATGAGAAAGTTTAACCAAAAGAGGAACTTGATTCCAAGACACTTCTTGTGAAAGGGATTTATTAGGAAGTGTTCCTAGGGAAAGTCCATAGGGGAATAAAGGGGAAAGCATGATTAGGAAAGGAAGAAGGCAAACAAAGGTGCAGGATTAAGGAAAGTCTATTGGAGAGAAATTGTATCAGTTATATATTTCTGTGTAACAAACTGTCCAAGTATAGTGGCTTAAGACAACAATAAATATTTATTATGCCTCTGAGTGTATGTGGATTAATATTTCATGAGTGACTTGACTGGGTGTCTCTCCCTGGAGGTCTCTCAAGTTGTTCCACTTGAGATGTCAGCTGGCGCTGCAGTCATTGGAAGGTTTATCTGGGGCAGGAGGATCCACCTCCAAGGTGACTCACTCACATGGATGGTGAGTTAGTGCTGGCTGTTGTCAGAAGACCTCATTCCTCTCCACATGGACCTCTCCCAGGACTGCTTGAGTGTCCTCATGATGTGGCTGCTGTTTTCTCCAGAATGTGTAGTCCGAGAAAGAGTGCCAGACAGAACCCATTGTCTATATGACCTAGCCTTGAAAGTCACATAGCATTGCTCCCCACCTTCTATTCTTTAAAAGTGAGTCACCAAGTCTGGCCTACATATAAGGAGAAGAAAAATTAGCTTTCACCTTTTTAAGGGAGGAGCCTCAAATAATTTGTGGATGTATTTTAAAACCACTACAGTAACTTTTGCTCAGTCCTGCAGGGAAGCTCTGAAGACAACACAGTTTACCATTCAGAGTAGTTTCCATCAAGGGCAAGGGAGCTGGGATATTTATACTTCACACCTGCTTGTCATTGATTAAGGCTGTCTACAGCGGGAGGGGTGTAAATTCACAGGCTCCCTGCCTTTCCAACCAAGTGGAAGCCTGAGAGCAGCCCTTCAACAATTGACACAGTTGTTGGCTATTGAGAGTAATCACAAATTGGAAAGTGCTGAGAGAACAAACACACATACACAACATGCACACACACATGGCAGAGGGATCTGAGGAGACAAGAGGCAGAGCACTGACAGAGTCTGCTACAACCAAACAGCTGAGCATCTAATTCAGCATAATAAACAGGGTCTTATTCGCTGAGTGGTTGCTCTATTGTTCATTTCTTCTATCGTATTATTTTCAAGGAGTAATTCAGTGATGTGGCTCCTGGGCCTCCAGTTGAATGGTGTTTAGTGGAGAGGCTGTGTTTGCAGTTCTCCAAATTCCTTTAAAGGGATCATCAGGTTTCAGGGATTCTGCTGTACCTTCTCCTTCATGTGCAATTTCATCTCTAAGCAGAATTCACTGTTGTCTCAGAGAGCCTGGGAGCAGATGTCCGAAAAATATTTAATGAAATCAAATAACAAAATGGAACTAGGCAGATACTTCCCTGGAAGAGCAAGGGAAGGAGATGGCTGGCCACCAAGGGTTATTAATAACACTTTTTATTTTGATGGTGTCTTGCATCTGAGCCTCGAAGAGCTGCATGGCCATTTAAATAATACAGGGAGTTATTTTCTTGGATAGAATCTTTAAATCCAACAGTTCTTTTGAAAATTTGGTGCTTTGAATGCTTTACTCTTTTTGGATTGTTCTCAAGGGAAAAATGGTTTAGATTTATAAATTGTATGGAGATTTCAAAAGTCAGTTATTTCTTAAAACAATAGACAGCGCTCTGTGTTTGCACTACTATGTGGAATTTATACTTTTTTTCATTTTCTGCTTCAAAGCTGTCTTCGTGAAATTATTTCAGTAAGTGATAGTACATTTCTGTTCAGTAGAGAAGGCATATCTACAGATCCTGCCCAAATTTCTAATAACCATTGGTTTTAGCCATTTAACTATCCGCTAATTCTTTTTCATGAAACACCAAATGACCAATTGCAGAGGACTGTTTTGATTTTTCTCTGCTGTGATGGAAAAGGGTCATAGAAATGAAGTGGCCCTGGCACCATGGAGCACAGGGCACTTTTAAACTGATATTTGGCTGGTGAATAAATGAGGACTGAGTGGATGAGCCGATATGACTTTGAGATACTTCTCCAGGAAGTGAAGTGTAGGAGAGAGACTCCACCTTCACATGAAGCCAGAACCCAGTCTCCCACCCAAGGTGATGTTTGCTGGCACCAACCATGCCTCCACCAACGCTGACCTCCTGTCATGGTTTGGTTGCCTGTAAAGAAACAGGAGAAACAATGGAGAAGAGACTTGGGCTGCATCTCATTAACTTGTCACAACTCTTCCTGGGCAGTGAACGAGAATGTTCCAGTGGTCACTGATTGTTTCATCACTGAGTCCTGAACCCAAAAGGGCAGCACGATAACACAGCCCAGATCCAGAAAAAAAAGAGTTCGGCTGTCATGACTGAAACCATAGCAAAGGCTGTGTCCCCGCGAGACCGGAGATTCACCTACTGTCCTCTGCAGTGGCCTGCCTTGCTTTTCTCGGACTCAGCATGAGGAGTGTTGCTCCGCCTTACAGACGTACTGAGTGGCCTCACAAGGAATGTGTTTGCAGCTGTCAGGAAGCTGGTCGCGGCTGCATTACAGGTACTCTACAGCGGACAGTCTTTTCTGGCTCATGTTTGCTGTTTCTTTTTCTTTTTTTTTAAATTGGGAAGCAGGAAGTTTTCCTTTCCTCGCAGTCCTCAAGCAGTCAGAATTACCAACTCTGTCCGCCAGGCGGAAGCACGGACAGCACAGCTGCCGGACTCTCCCGCAAGCTGCCGGGAGGAAACGCCAACAGCGCCTTTCAGAAGGTCATTCTCCCACCCTGTCAAGTATCCATTCTGTCTGTTCCTTTTCTTCGAGAAAAAAACGATTAAGAGGACGTGCTTTTGCAGATTGTTTCAGCAACGGGTCCAGCTTCCTCCCAAATAGTCACTTCTTTACACAAGAAGTTAGATCTTCTGTAGAATGCCAATTATTTTCTTTTTTTTAAGTGAGAAGGTATTTTCCACTCAAGTTTTATTATGGGATAATGAAGGAATTTGTAATTCCATTTGTAATCATGCCGCTTTCCTTGAGAAATCCATAGACTTCTTAAGTTTTCCTCTTGAGGAGGAATATCTGCTCACCCCTTAATAGTCCCTTTGATTTAGAGGGTTCATCCCTTTCCCTTGGTAAGTCCAGATCCACTGAGTTCCACAACATTTTGCCAAGCAGAATAGGGAGATGAAAGGAGGATGGATGACTGGGTCCTGGCCCTTGAGGGGTTGACTGTCTCCACAGGGAGTCTTGAGGGATCAAAATAAATACAAAAGTTCATTTTGTTTATCTTGTGTAGCGTTTGTTCCAGTTTCCTGTCTCATTGCTTTGACATCCAGTTCCAGTGTGCTTCCAAGGAGCCATGCGCAAAATTTAATGTCAGTGAGTCAGCTCTGCTGGGCAGGTTCTAAAAACCAAATGTAGTTTTTTCCCTCATTTATTCCTCACAGCTGTGGTTCTCAGGTTCCTTTACTTTTCTCAATGTCTTCCACACTCCCAGCCCCCTGCCCTCTTGTTCAGCTGGGCAGTCAGGGCTGCCTGGCTTCAGCTGTGTTCACCGCCTTCCTCTCAACACTCACTTTGTCCTTAACTTCCTACAATCATTGTCTGGAACCCTCCCCCACCCAGTGACCCACTGACCTGAAACTGCCCTCACAGGGGAGATGCAGAAGTCCATCCTGAGGAAAGACACTTGGAGCTGTCAGTTCTCACTCTCCCCCTTGCCCCCATCCAGCCATCCAGAAATTGTCTCTTCCCATTTGGTTTCAGCAACTCTTCCATGAATTTTCCTGATTCTCCTCTTCCAGGTCTCCTTGTGGTGCCCTTCTCTGTTATCACTGAAGGCTAGACTCTTTCCAGTCTTAGAATCTCCCCCTGTGCCATCTCCCCTGGGACTCTGATCCACCTTCTATCATGCTTTTCATTTAGTCCATTTCAGCCTCCACCTTTTCAGCCCCATCCTAGCTGCAGAGATGCATTTCCATTTTAAATGTCTTCTGGGCATTTCCATATCACTGTCCCACATTCACTGTAAACCAGATACAGGTAGATCTAACACCAAACTTGTCTCCTCCATGGGTCAGAAACAGTCAAAACTTCCTTTCTTGTACCAATTTTAATATCATTTCTATCATCACCTTGAAAACCAAGTGACATCTGTGCCTTAACCGCACCCCTGCCACGCACAAATACAATGGATTAACAATACCATCAACATCACCTTTCTAATCCCTCTTGGAATATGTCAGTTGTGGTGTACTTGAAAGAGCCTCTTCCTTGAATTTGGGAGGATGAAGTTGGGACGTGTTCCCAGTTATGAGAAATGGAGCAAGTAACTTTTGCAATTCTGTCCCAGTTTCACAGAACAATAAAATCATAGCTTCCAGCGATGCCTTGAAGATATGTTCATCTGTCTTCATTCATGAATAAAAAGAACAAGCCCACAAAGTAAGTTATCTGAAGTCCCTGAGCACAGACCCAACACTAGGTGTTAAACCACCAGCCAATGATCTTTATTCTGATCCAATGAATCTTTAGTAAGTCCCCATTAAAATAGAAATGTGGCTTAAGAAGGACCAACACAGGAAGTAATCACTGTTACCAAATACTGAGACCAGGTTTCTTCTACCCTCACCCTTTCCCCTTCCCCACAAAGTGAAACAAAAGAAAGCCTTTTTTTTTTTTTTTCTCAACGTATTTTAAGTTCTGGGGTACATGTGCAGGATGTGCAGGTTTGTTACATAGGTAAATGTGTGCCGTGATGGTTTGTTGCACAGATCATCCCATTACCTAAGCATTAAGCCCAACATCCATTAGCTATTCTTCCTGATGCCCTCCCTCCCTCATCTCCCACCCACAACAGGCCCCAGTGTGTGTTGTTCCTCTCTCCATGTGCCCATGTGTTCTCATTGTTCAGCTCCCACTTATAAGTGAGAACATTCAGTGTTTGGTTTTCTGTTCCTGTGTTACTTTGCTGAGGATAATGTCCCACAGCTCCATCCATGTCTCTGCCTAGGACATAATCTCATTCCTTTTTGTGGCTGCATAGTATTCTATCGTGTATATGTACCACAAATCATTCTATTATAAACATACATGTGCATGTGTGTTCATTGCAGCACTATTCACAATAGCAAAGAGATGGAATCAACCCAAATGTCCATCAGTGATAGACTGGATAAAGAAAGGCCAATTTTGAAGCAGTAAAGAAAAGCAGCAGAACTTAGGAAAGGCAGGCCGAGAGCCTGTGTTAGGATTATTGGCATCCTTTCAATCTTTTTTTTCTATAACAGAGTGCCCTGAATTTCCATTGGCAGAACATCACCTGCACCCCTAGCACCATGGGTTGGGTAGACATAACCCAACCCGCATCCCCATGGGCAAGCCTGATAGGCCAAATCCAATCTGCATATCTAATCCTTCAGGCCACTTATTGGCAGGTTGACTGGGGAGACACCTGATGTGGACAGTGTGTAGAGCAAAGGGCTTTTGCTGGGACTGCTGAGAACTGGATATGACCCTTGGAACTCCTGGCATCCACCGTGTGCTCATGAAGGAAAATCTGCCAAACACTGAGCAAGTAGCAAGAAAGGAGGGCAGAGAAGCAGAGGAGGAGAAATCACATCCTGATGACATCATTTGAGTCCCTGGATGAATCCTGGCCTGAAACTAACCCTACCCTTAAAACAAACACTCTTAAAAAAAACTAAGTAAAGTTTCTAGTACTTACAGCCTAAAGGTTTTTGGTTGATACAGTCTGGGAAGGGCAAGATGAAATATATATATATACACACATCTCCTTTTTGTCTCCTTTCATATATATATATGTATGTGTATATATGTATGTATTATATATATGTATGTGTGTGTATATGCACACATATATATAAAGAGAGAGTGAGAGACAGAGAGAGAGAGAAAGAGGCCCTTATCTTTTCCCACTGATATGGTTTGGCTTCGCCCCCATCCAAATATCTTGAATTGTAGTTCCCATAATCCTCACGTGTCGTGGGAGGGACCTCATGGGAGGTGACTGGATTGTGGGGGCAGTTTCCCCCATGCTGCTGTTCTGGGTGATAGTGAGTTAAGTTTTCACAAGATCTGATGGTTTTATAAGGGGCTTTTCCCCTCTTTGTTCTGCACTTCTCTCTCCTGTTGCCATGTGAAGAACGTGTTTGCTTCCCCTTCCACCATGATTTTAAGTTTCCTGCAGCCTCCCTAGCATGTGGAACTGTGAGTCAATTAAACCTCTTTCCTTTATAAATTACCCAGTTTTGGGCAGTTCTTTATAGCACCATGAGAACAAACTAATACATCCACTTAACTCAGCTGCTGGTCCATCTCCCTAGCCCAGGGGTTGGCCATGCTCCCAGACCACTCTTAGAGATGAAATCCTTGAGAAGGAACCCCACCTGTCCTTCTGGTGACTGGGAAGAGAGAATGTAGTGTTCAGGTTGACCATTTAGACATCTAGCAACCTGTGATTCTCAAAGGACTTTATAGACTGTTGGAGAAAGCAGCTAGGGAAGAATGGCAGTTAAATGGTGTGAATCATGGAAACATCACAGCTTGGCAATAAAAAAAGGACAGTTGTGCTCTGACCTGGGGTAATCAGGAAACCATTTTGGATAAAATGGAGTCAAAAGAAAGCTTTTCCACTATGCAGAGAGGCATGTAAGGGAAGATGAGATAAATGAGATGAGGAATGAACTATGATAATAGACTCCACGTTTCACAACTTAGAATGTATGCTTGATCTAAGGTTAGAATGTTAAAATTTAAAAAACTTCCAAAACACATGTTAAAAGATAGCAAGGAGGGGATTGAGGAATGAGGTATGTCCTATCGAGGAGCTTCACCATTTGTGGCTTTTGGTGATGTAGGAAGATTTTTCAAGGGAGATATTAATGTAATAATTAATCTACTTTCTGTCTGGTGGTCTTTCATAGTAGCACTTTGAGAACGATATAGAAGTCTCCACTACATTTATAATATTCTGAAACTTCAACTACATGCTGAATCAATTGCTGTGTGAAGTTGAGCATGTACTCAGAGCAAGGGAGGGGCTGTTTGTGTCTCACTATGCTAATTTTACTCTGTATAGGCTTCATCTTCTCTCTGGGATATAAAAAAAGTCTACCTTCTGCACATATAATTGTGCTTTGCGTCCAGCAGCCATTTGTTGTAGCCCTGTGATAGTCATTAGGGCTATTTGCCAGATATTTCTGGCTTCCAGGGACATGGGAGAATTATACTTTCTCTCTTCCTTTGAACTCAGGCATGGCCATGTGACCTGTTTTGGCTAATGAAATGCAAGTGGAAATAATGTAGTGAAAGCATTAAAATCCGGTATGCAATTTGGATGCTTTTTTTTTTTTTTCCTTACCTCTGGCATAGTGACAGGCAATGGTTAGAATGGTGGCTGTTCCGTCAGTCTGAGTTCCTGAGCAATTCTGATGAGCAACCTGCTTCCCCATCTAACTCCAGTGGATGTGGTAGCCTAGCAAGAAATAAACTTTGTTCTTATTACTATAACAGAACCTAATTCATGCTGACATAAAAAACTAAAAATATTCTAGCAACTGTACTTGAAATTGCATCAATGAGATGTGTCCTTTAACCTTTAAGAACTCACCACTTTGAGAAATGATGTGAAGAAAAGTTAGAAGGCAATACTTAAAATATTAATGAAAAACTTCAAAATATTTTATAACTTACATTTAATTTCTTCATCTCTGATATATTTTGTTAATATTTCATAATGCATAATGTATACATAGTCATAATTTCTTATAATTATAATTATATTGAATAAACTTTTGGGAATGTTACTTTCATATTTAAGATTTTTAACAAATCCTTGACACAGGTTTACATTAGTCTTCACGTTAAAATGCATAGGCAAGATAAAATAAAGTTTAATTCTGTTAGATTCTTTTGGCAGCAGATTACAGAGAAACTCAACTTAAATTGGCTTAAGGCGTAAGAAAGTTTAATATTTCACCTGTATAGAAGCTGAGGCTCTAGGTTGACTGATTCAATAACTCAGAGTTGTCATCAAGCACAGGCTTTCCCATATCTCCAAATTCGCTCCTCAGTGTTGATTTCATTCTCAGGTGTGGCATAAAATGAGGGCAGCATCTCCAGGGGCCACACCAGGACAGTGCTCAGAGTTAGAAGATGAGTGGTTTCTTCCTGTGTCTCTTTCTTAGGGGAGAGATAACTTTCCCCAAAACTGCTCAGAAAACTTCTCTTATGTCCAGAATTCAGTCGTGACCATTTGCAATCCAATCACTGACCTGGGATGGTAGTTGGTGGGTAGAATTATTATAGCTAACATAGACCACAGTGTCTTCTATGGCAGGGGTCCACAACCCCTGGGCCACAGACAGGAACCTGTCCGTGGCCTGTTAGGAACCAGGCCACATGGCAGGAGGTGAGCCGAGGGCTAGCGAACATTACCGCCTGAGTTCCACCTCCTGTTAGATCAGCAGCAGGATTAGATTCTTATAGCAACAGGAACCCTATTCTGGGCTGCTATGCAGGGATCTAGGTTGTGCTCTCCTTATGAGAATCTAACTAATGCCTGATGAGCTGAGGTAGAACAGTTTCATCCCCAAACTATTTCCACACCCCACCCTGCCACTCCCCACCCCTTCCATGGAAAAACTGTCTTCCACAAAACCGGTCCCTGGTGCCAAAAAGGTTAGGAACCACTGCCTTATGGAGTAATCATAATTATATAACCAATCTGTTACTATTGAATATTTAGGGTGTTTTAATTTTCACTAGTATAGATGATGCTACTGGAAACAGCTTGGTATATGTAATTTCTACTTCTTCACCCTTTTAAGATTCCCCAAAGATGGAACTGCTGGGTCAAAGAGACTGAATATTTTTATTATTTTATCTGTGTATTACTAAAATATACTTCAATTGGCTAAGAACTGTACCATTTTATAGTATTACTAACCCTTATAAATAATATTACTTTATCTTTAAAAAGTGCTGTAGAGTAGTATCACATCATGAGTTTGACTTATACTTCTTTAATTATGAGTGAGACTGTGTTAGTCTGTTTCTGTATTGCTATAAGGAAATATCTGAGTCTGGGTAATTTATAAAGAAAGGAGGTTTAATGTGCTCTTAGTTCTGCAGGCTGTACAGGAAGCATGATACTGGCCTCTGTTCAGCTTCTGGGAAGGCCTCAGGAAACCTTCAACCATGGTGAAGGTGAAGGTGAAGCAGGCTCCTCTTACATGGTTGGAACAGGAGAAAGAGAGAGCATGGGGAGGTGCTACACACTTTTAAATAACTAGATCTCGCGATGAATCACTCTCCCCATGACAACACCAAGGGGGATGGTGTTAAACCACGAGAAAGCATCCCCATTTTCCAATCACTTCCCACGAGGCCCCACCTCCAACATTGGGGATTACAATTCAACATGGGATTTGGGTGTGGACACAGGGCCAAACTATATCAAAGACAGAAACTTTCTTTTTGTATTGTTTGCTTACCCTTATTTGAATTTGTTCCCTCATAAGGTAGTACTCTCTGGCACAATATTCGAAAATGTTGAAGTCTCAATCTCTCAAGAAAACTTGTCATCTAATTCCATCTCTGACACTGCAATGTTGGAATTAGGAACTGACTCAACATAAAGTAAATGCAAATTATCCAGAGACTCCAGTGATCCAGATGGAACCCATGGGAGGCCCTTAGCAGGCAAATGTCACAGAGGCTGTAGGCCAAATGAAAGGAATTACAGAACTTGGAACAGAGTCCTTGGAGAGCACTTAAGCACAAATTATTTTTATTACCACATGAAATGATTGAGTTAGGAGCATCAAAAAAATTAAAAATGATACTCACATTTGAAAACTTTGAGAAATGGCCCTATCTTCAACAGAATATTTCTAAAGAAGACAAAATGGGATACAGGACTATCCATACCTGAGTTTAACACAAGTTTTGATTTAATAGCAGAGTCATCAGTCTTAATTTAAGCAAAATAATCTTTGGCAATAATTTTGTTCTGAATGACACAGTTGCGTTTTCTCCAGTTTCCTCTTTTGCAAATACCTTGGTTAAACACTACTGTAGGCTTCAAAGATGTTTATATTATTATTTACTATAGGGTTCCCTAGGAGACTCTGAGGGGGTCTATGACATTGGGGTTTCCTTGACATTGATTGCAAAATTATGTGCATGTGCATTTTTCACAAGAGTGGCCACATGGCTTTTCATGAGAAGGGCTCACAGTTGTCTCTCCTCCATTTTTATTTTTCATTGTGGCTTCCCTTCACCTTTTCCCTACCCTCCAGTTTGCTTCCATTCGATGATTTTTCACTCAATGTTTCTGAAGAAACAAGGATTTGACTTGGGCTGCCCTACTTAGGGTTTCATTTTTGCTAATTTAAACACTTGCTGTGACTGCATTTCCTTTATATGGAGTAGTCAGGGACTAGGATTTTCTGATTAATATGCTATACTGAATGTCTAATTTTTTAATGTGTTAAAACATATTTAAGTGTGTTGGACATTATTTATTGATTCTTTGGTTCAGAAGTCATTTCAGGATCTTTTGTTGTTGCATATCAGCAGTGTGCTTTCTGGATTTTTCTTTGGGGTCTTTGCATTTGTAAAGTGTAGCAAAATTACGGAGGGCCTTCAATTCCTCAAAGGACTTAGACATATCTTGTCTGTTCCTTGCCATTTCAGTTGCATGATTCTGTCTTTAAAATTAAATAATTACATGCCAGCATTTTCCTTAGCCCTAAAAATACTCCATGTACATAGGATGCTCTTTTCGAGTTCAGGGACTATAGAATTTTTGATATTTGGTCCATTTTCAGAAACTTAGGGATATAGTTTTTCTCTATTCTAATAAAAATCACAAGGAATACAATAAAATATAAAAGTATGTTATACACAAATACATTTAATACATTTAATGGTCTTTTGCTCCTATTTGCTTTTTAATATTTAATCTCCTTTTCTTCTAATTCCTTTCCATTGTCATCTACTTCTCTCTTCTTTTCATTCCTTTGTCTCCTTTCTTCAAAACCCTCTTTCAACCCTCCTCTGATTAATCCTATAGAGCCTGTTTAAATACTGTTTACTGCCACAGCACTGATTTAGGGTCCTTTTGGATGGGGCAATTAAGAGAGCTAAAAATTCTACTTAAAAATCTCTGTTCCTGGAGTCACCAGAGTGGCTCTGGCACAGGAGCTGAGAGGCAAGCTCTGCCTGGAAAGATGGATGGGGTTCAAGTACATGGCCAGGAAGCTGCTTGTTGGGCAAGGAGTGGGGCTAAAGCAAAGACATTTGCATAAAAATGACTTTTAATAAATACCCCTGGCAGAGTTTTCTATTTATAATTTATTTTAAAATCTGAGAGGAGTTAAAATTTAGAGAAAGTAAACCTGAGTTGGGATTTTGATAGGTAGAAGAGAAGTCAAACCCTGAAAAGTTTAGACGCCTAAGGACCAATGCATAAAGAATGAGAATGTGAGGAAAAGAATGAAATTCTAGCTTTCTCAACATGGTGAATGCAGGCAACAATGGGGAATTTCCTTCCAAGCAAGCCTGGATTAGACTGTGTTTACAGCTGTGAATGTAAACAAGGAAACCCAGTACAGTACTCACAGCATGAGCACGACATCATGTTTTTGTTACAGTGACTGAAAACTATGCATAAAAATTGGAAGATTATTTGTTATTTAAATACAAATGTGAACTTAGAAACCTCCAAAGATGCATTTAATTTTACAATTCCTCTTAACTCTGAAATCTTGTAGCAGGTATTTGCTCTTTAACTAGCCATGCCTAATTTTTGACCTATCAGCCCCTATACTGACTTAATTAAGTAAATAGATATTTAGGTCAAACCAGAAAGATATCACAACATTGCTAAATGTTACACATCCGGGGGAGAGGGCTGATTTTTGACAGCAGAGATTATAAAGAGTTTAAAGTAATTAAAACCTGACTTGCTTTACTTGATGTATGCCGTTTTCAAAATGTCTAATTGTTTGCACAATTTAAATCAAGGGGGAAAAACATGGTAACTTTACTGAGCCAAGAGGGAGTTGTTTGAAATGGTTCAAGTTATGTTCAGATTCATGGAGGGGCATTTGAAAGAGTTCTGGAGCTGCTGTAAAGGATATTTTTCCAGATGATTAAATGCAAATATCATTTTAAAACGCTTAAGAAAATGATTTAAGAACGAGCAGGAAATAAAAAAAGATGGGGAGGAGAGCACAGAGGTGAAGGAGGGGATTGTTTGGGAGTGATTTTTTTTTCCTCTGTGACCTAGTCTTGATCTCCCCTCATCTGAAGAGTCTTTGTTCTGATAAAAAAGCACTGGCAGGAAGATGAGGGTGCTGAGGTGGCACTTGGGCCTGAGTGAGTGAATGCCTGGCCAAGAAGTACCCAGTGTGCACCCTCATCACTTTCCTCTCCAACCTGGCTAGCCCTGCCCACTTTCCCCGGGATGCCTGAGGCTTTGGAATTCACTCCTGTGTACAAACACCTGAACAAGTATGGAAGACGTTCCCTGATCCTCCTGTTTCCTCTTTGCAGCATTTGATTCTAAAACTAACACCGCAATGCCCACACCAAAAGACCAGCTGGAAACCACAGTCCTGAAACATCCTTTTCCTCCTAAATTCTATCAGTTTGATTTTGGCTTATATTAGGATTATATTATGTATGAGGTAAATTGATACTTATTTTAGTTCTAGCCTTCTATAGCTGATGGTCAGGCTACTTTGCATGTTAGAAACTTATGGATGAATTTGTAGAGATCAAAGGCTCTTGCAGTTTATAAGTTCAATACTGAGAGGAAGTGACTGTAATTCTCCTGAAAACTTCAAGCTGAAATATCTGATAGCAAATGTTAGGGCAACTGTTCTCTCTGGGGTTTCTGCTGCAATGGAGGCAGGACCTGGTGCAATGTCCATTGATATATCAACATTCTGCCTTTGATCTAACATGAATGTGGAAAGGGGGAGGAAATCTTGAATTGGAGGAAGTTTCAGGAGCTTCAGGGAATTCTGTTTCCCATGGGTTTAAATCGGCTACTTGATGACAAGAAATGTTTTGTCAAGACAAGAGTCTTCTTTCTGAAAACTGAGTTTTGAGTTTAGATCCAAATTTAAGTTGGAGATTCTGGACTGGAATTGTATTTAGCATTGGCAAAGGAGAAACGCCATAGGAAAGGACTTCTAAAGGCTTCTTGGACATCAAATGACTATTTCACAACAACTTTGTGATGAGTTAAGTGTAAATGAATCAGAAACATACGGAGCAAATTTTCTTTGAAATTCACATGGGTTTAAAAATTTAAGGCAAAAAAGTTATTGGCAAAGAGTATTTTGGGTTTGCCAAATTCAAGCCACTTGAGAATGAGTTAAAGACCCTAGAGTACAGCTGGGCTACATGTTTGTTCCTTTCTCTTCCCCACCCATTTGAAAGGTACTGTGCAACCTGAAAAGTTTCAGGTTGGCCAAAAGTCAAGTGCACAAAAGGTCCTCTAGGACTTTCCTGGGCTGCTGGGGAAGACCAGGGCCATGCTTTGGAGCCAAAAGTGGAGGCCTGAACTCGATCCTGGAGACAGAAGGCTCATGTGTTTGGATTCTTTCCATAAGGGGGTTCCCTTGTAGAGGCAGATGTGGTCGTAATTGCTTTGGGAAACTTGCCATAGGGGAGAGATTTTTCAAACTTTTAGGAAGAATTTGGCAACTCAGTGGAGAGCACCCACACTGGAGGCAGATAAAAATGTGGGACAGAAGAACTGACTTGTTTTTTGAGGCTTTGTCTTACTCCTCCTATCAAAAAGGGAGAGAGCCTCTATAGGGCAGAGACCTCATAGTGTTATTTGTTTACTGCACACAGACTGCACATCTCCTGCGGGAGATGTCTGCAATGGCTGTCACACTGAATTGAGAAGAAAGTACAGAGGAAATGGTTTGTAAAATTACAAAGCAACTAGTGTTTTTTGGTGAAGGGGGAATGTCATCAGAGGAAAGAATTATTTCAGCAGTGCCTTGGGGTTTGGAAATTACTTACTTGCTGTAAAGTGATATTCTCCGCAGTGGAATTTATTCAAATAGAATTTAACCTGGAAAGTGGGAAAAGGGACTGAAGGGTGGCAATTTGAAAGAAGAATGACATGTAGGTGGGTAGTGATTTATAATATCAGTCAGGGAAGGAGCAGGTAAGGGGAGGACAATAAAAACAGAACCTGGAAGTTTATGATTTGGAAATGTTAAGACAACCCCAAGCCACCCTGCAGTTTCTTTAAGCACAGCAAGGGTTCTATCTGTTTGACAGCATCACATTTACTGTGCAAAGAGAGCTGACCTGCCTCTTGGCATTGCAGATTCTGCATACACCCATGGAGGTGGTAACTGAAGTCAGATGAGGTGATTTTCTCCTAGAGACATGAACACAGTATTTGGTCCTGTAGTAGGCGCTCAATAAAATTTTGTCAAATGACTTGAAGTTGATGTTTTGTGGATGACTGTTAGCTAATAGAAGAAAAGATGAGAAAACTCATAATGAATTATCCAAGAGAAGGCAAGGCAATAGAACCCAAAAGAGTGAGAAGTCCCTAAAACAATGTAGGATAGTCATAATGCATATTGAAGAGGCCCAGAAGGATGTAGCAGCCGAGAAACCATTCAGTTTACCTGCCGGGAAGTGCTTGATGATCTTTCCAAGGGAGATTTCAGGAGAGAGAAGGAGAAAGCAGAACAAAAGCCCAGGAGGAGAGAGTTTATTATAGGGAAGTAGAGACAGTGGATATTGCCACGACCTGTTCCATTGGTCTGTCCTTCAATCAATTCATTTAACAAATATTCATTGAGCATCCTCTATGAGCCAAAAACAGGGAAGCAAAGAGATGCTACTTTCAGGAAACCTGTGATCTTCTAAGAGAGAAAGAACAAGCTAAAAAATAATGAACAGAAAACTGATTAAGATAAAGTCTATAAGGGACACACAAACTGCCAAGTTTGAGAAAGGAGGAGGTTCCTTCTGACTAGGCTGGTAAGGAAGGTGACCTCTGAGCAGCATTCAGTGCCCTGTCTTGTAGCATTTGCAGCCTGCTGGCCTTCAACATGCCTCAGCTTCCTAGCCCGGGCAGCAGTTGCCAGAATTTTGTTTGCCACCAAATTCAAATCGTTTCTCTTCCAATCCCAAGGCAGCTATTAAAGTCAAACTGAAGCTCAGCGCCAGGACCAGATGAACCCAAGTCTATATGCTCTTCAAAGAGAAGAAAGCACTATTCAAAATAGAATGTCCTAATGTAATGGTGCCCATGGGTCTCATATCCTACCTTCAGTGTCATAGCAGATCAAGTTTTTGGTCACCCTCACAGCTAACTTGCAATTAATTTCCTAGACACTTGTGTCTACCAAGAATGCTATGTGAGCTGTTTTTATTTCCTAGGAGAAAGCCATAAGAAACCAATTTTCATTAGTTCAGGTGGTTTCCTCTTCTCCTTGTTTATTTTTGAAGACAAAGACAATCTGCTGTTTGTTTTCTTGACTGTCTTAAGGTCACTGGATTCCTAGTCTGGCAAGCTTCCTCCCAGTTCGTTTCCAATGCTGAGTGCTCTGAGGTGGCGTCATCCCTCATCCCAGCTCTCTTCCTTCCTTTCCTATTTCCCATCTGCTCAACTGTTGATCCCCCATGCATCTATTTCATAAGGATTTGGGCATCTAGATCTGTGGTAGGAGTTGTAGAGAGCCACAGGACAGGTATATGACAAGGTCTTCTGCAAGGAAGTTCAGGTCTTCTAAGGACTCTGCATGATCTCATTGAGTTTTAACTATTCCTTGGACCCCTGCCACTCACAACTGCTTGCTTTTTTCATAAGTCTTTCTGTATAAAATAATAGAATTTCTGTAAAAAGAATTCAGCTAAAAAAGAAGAGACATCTTGGCAAAACTTAAGACTTAGGCAATATTTAATTTTCTAGGAGAGTTTTATAGAGCAAAAGTCACTTTAGTTGTTTGGGAACATTAAAATATGTAATGCCTTAACAATTTGTTTTGCGCATAAAATTATCATATTTGATATATTCAGTATAAAATAGAGTTTACTGAGAAATATTTGAAATTAGCTAAATTGTATTTACTTTTAAATGTTTTTAATTTTTTTTTAAAAAAGAAGTTCTGTGCTGAGAGCTTTGAAAAATATAGCAGCTCTACTTTTTGCCATTGTATGAGCTAGCCAAAAACCTGGAGGACAATAGTTCAAATATTGCTAGAAGGATTCTTGGGAGACGTAAAAACAACAGCAACAAAAAGTCCAAATAAGCAATATTTTCTTCCAAGTTTTCCTCCTGGGTTCTTCTTTTTCTCCAGGACTCTTCTCCAGAGTTTGTGGATGGGTTTGGGAGTCCCAAATATTCATTGACTCCCAAAACCTTTTTCTGTGTCAGACTCTGAGTGGGCAGATTCTTCTCTTTGCTGTCCTAGATTATCTTATTTCTGGCTTCTTATTTCTTCACTGACCCTCTGCTCTCAGGATCTCTTTCCACACAGGTTACTCTGAAGAGTTTGAAGAAAAAGTACAGATGTGCATCTTCTGTTTTGTGACCTAGCACGCAGGCCTCTTTGAGGTCTGAATCCATGGTCCTTCCTGGTCAAAATTCCCACTAATAAAGAAAGGGTTGTGGTTTAGATGGCTTGGTAGTTGGCTGTTACAAATGTTTTTCTACGACCAGGTGGCAAGGTGCTTGAGGGTAGAAGTATTTTATTCATCTCTCCAGAGTCTAACTTTGTACCTAACACACAATGCTGACACAATATTTGATTAACGAATGAACAAAAATTTTAAACATACAAGACCTTTACTAATGGTTTTTAAACATATATGCATATTATTTTAGATTTTTAAATTATTGCTATGAGGTACTTATGCCAACTCTGTAGTTATAAGCCAAGTAAAATGTTGCCATTGTATCTAAAAAGAAATAATGTTACAAAACATTTAGTTGCTACCATAATTAAAAATAATCTATGATATCTGAATTTTTTGGAGATGAATGTGAACATATAACATGATCCTGAAGATGTGCTTATTTAACAATAGCTTAGTTCTATCAAAAGTCTCTTTTACCAAGAAATTCCATGAGTTATATATTTTTTATCAAATATTATGTTAATCTGGGTCCTACAAGAAGCAGATGTCAAGACAGGATTAAACATGCAAGATTTTATTAAGGGAAGTATCTGCATGGGAGAGAACAGGGACGGGCTGGAGAAGACAGGGAGAGACATCAGGCCATGATGCACATCTGACCTCAAGTGAGGAAAAGAGGAAGAGTAGGTTTGGAGGAGCATCCTGGACTGCTGTGTTATCTAAGGAAGTTTCAGTGACACTGTCTAGAGTCCTGGAGCCAAAGTTGGCTGTCAGAAGAGTCCCTAGTCTACCAGGAATGAGACTGTCTCAACAGTCATTGGCTGGGAGCAGACTGTGGGAGGCACGGCCTCCATGCAAACACGATGGCACATGGTCAATTAGAAAGGCTGTCTGTAACAGAGGTTGGCAGGTGCATACTCATGGTGGTCATGTCTGTACTTTGATATGAAACACCCAGGAATAGCACTATGTAAGGAAATATCTTTTTCTTTACACTTGAAGTCAGATTAATAGATAATACAATAAAACTGCTTTATATTCTTAAGTATACACTTTTATGTGTAATATGTCAAATCCATATTTTTAGCAACTCAATGATATTGATAGGATAGTGTAGCAGACTGATACTGGTCTCCAAATCCTATTCCCTCCTTTTTCCTTTCAATAAAATTCCAAATTTTTAGGTAAGTTCAAGACCATCCAGAATAAGGATTGATTACCTAATATTCTTTGTGGTAGATGTGGCTGTGACTAGCCTCTGACCAACAAAAGTGGCAGTATTGTGTACAACTCACAGGAAATGTAGTTCATACATATTTCATACTTTCAGAGAAGTGGTGAACTCTTCTCTTCCTGTTGGATGGAATGCAGATGTGATAGTTTAAATTTTAGAAAACATATTGAATCCTAAAGTAGAAAAACTCAAGCTGAAGATGACAAAATAATGACCTAGAAGAAGCCTGGAACCCTGATTCTAGGCTTCTATACTAGCCCTGGATTGCCCAACCCCACACTTTCTTTATGAGTAAGTTTAATAATATGGTTTTTAAAAATAATCTGGTTTTCTTCTTAATAATTTGGTTTTGGTTTTCTTTTACTCAGGATTAAACCTAATTTTACTAATACAGGAAGCCGTTTCTGAAATTGGGCCTAGAAAGACTAAAATGACATGCTTCTTATGACACAGGTAATAACTGGTAGAGTTTAGATTTTAGTCATTTCTCCTGCCTTTTAGATTGAATACCCATGGACTTAAGTTTGAAGTTTAATTAAATTAAAGTTCACTGTGTCTCAATTATCTAGGCACTACTGAACACTCAAAGAGAGGTCTTTTTTCTTTGTCCAAGCTTCCTTACCTATAAAATGGAAACATTCTCACCCTATCAATAATATGGGACTCCTAAAGTATTGTCATGAGACAACAATATAGATAAAAGTACTTTGTAAACTCCAAGACCTCAGAACAAAAGAGCTATTTTATCATCATCAATGTACTGACTTCAGATTTAAATAAAAGAAAGAAAAGTGTGTATTCCATTATATAAGACAGGGTTGACCCCAAGAAGTTTCAGGCAGAGTTCTAATCAGATTATTAAGTGGTATACCAGAGGATGAGGAAGAAGAATAATTTATCACTTAAATAGACAATATTTCATATTCTCCACTAATTGATTCCATGTCTTATCACCCCAACTGAATCATAAATATCCTGGATGCCAAGTCACATCTCACCCTTCTGTGTTACATTTACAGCACTTGATGAATTGGTTAGTTATAAAGGATATTGTTCCTTGCATTTCAAGAATCTGTGAGAGTCATTAATCCTACTATTTTCAAAAGATCATGTTCTTTTAAATTTTTCATCTCACCTTTTCTCTTTCCTGACTTAAAAAAGGTGAAAAAATGATTGGCTAGATTTCCAGTTTTTGGTAATTTCTCTAGGCTTTTCAGCCAAAGTCTTCTCTTTGTAAGTATTATTTTAACTCCTGATCTTGATTCAAACTCTAAAACATGGAAAAAAAATCATAAAACCTTTTTTCTTAAATTAATTCAGAATAAATTAATTTGTATAATTCTTAGCTAAGAACCATATGTATGTGAATATGTAGCATTTCATTTGCAGATATTGAGTAAACATAGTGAAGTAATAGAAATTTTGTTACGAAATATTTGTTGTATCATAAGTCTAACTGAAAGAATTAATGAGTGAGAAGCCATAAGGTCATAATCTCCCTTGAATAAATGGCCTTGCACTGTTAGACCACTCTCTGTGAAGTAAGACCTGTAGTGAGAAGACAGGGTTGTAAGCTTCTCCTTTTATATGGTTTATGTAAAGTAAAGAGATGCCTTCCCTGCCTATTGAAAATGATATCATATTAAATGAGTTTGATTGTTATATTCCATTGAATTCCACAAGGTAATAGAATATATATAAAATTGCTACATAAACATAAAAAGGGAATCACATATATGAGACAATTCATGTAAAGAGCCCTTTAAATATACTGGCCACGAGTTGGCATTAAATATTTGGACAATAAATCCCAATGTTGCGGTAACTTCTCCTTACTTCAGCTAAAGATGGGGGTCCTTATCACGGGGCCGTGAAAAATTAGGCTTACAGACAGTTTGAAGGGTGAGTAGGGCAGGGTTTTATTGGGTGAAAAGGGAGAAAAGGGGAAACAGAGACTCAGCAAAGCGAGAGAGTGTGCTTCCTGCCAGTGGGCTTTCCGCCTCACAGATTGAATCCCAGGTTTCACCCAGGAAGAGGAGGGGTCAGGCTCCTCCCCACTGTAAAAGGCAAAAACTTCTGTGGCTCCACCCCAATGCGCACTCCTCCCAGTGTGCAGGCCAGTTGGATTTTATCTCTGGGGACCCCTCCCACCTGGCTGTCTCAGCAGGAATGGTGGGTAGACAGAGATTTAATAGCTGTAGTGCTTATCTATTTAATGATATAGATAAATTTTCAGATTTCAGTAAAAAGGAGTGGTTAGAAGGGTGAGACTGGTCCTGAACTTTTATGGACATTTCAAAGGAAGTGTTTTAGGAATGGTTGATAGTATTTTGGGTAGCTCTAAGTATATTCAGAGCTACAAAGTGCTCCTTACTGCAAAATAGTAACGTAACCAAAATTTACCTCTGAGCAGGTTATGACAGGTGAAAGTAGCATAGTATAGTAGTGGGAGTAGCCAAAAGTCATGGGTTCAAGCCTCAGGTTAGCCACTAACTAGCAATGGGATATTGTACAAGTTACTTAACCTTCCTGAACATCAGCTTCATTCCTGGTTAAAAAAAAAAAAAAAAAAAAAGCAAAAAGGTTTTGCTTTGCCCTTTTAAATCTATATATACCTTCCAACTTGAATATTGTAAATTCTGCCTTTTATGCAACAAAATTGAAATATAAGATATATGACTCCAACATAAATAGTTGCTCATGGAGCTGAAATTTTGATGCATTTGCATTGAGAAAATACTACACAGGGGAAATATTAAGTTGGGGGAGAAGGTGACATCACATTTGGGCTGGGGACTGACTTGTAAAACAGGAATGGTGGGTGCAGAGATTATGTTCCTTAACTCTGAAAGTTTTGAATCACAAATGCTGTGTGTACATGATTCAGATGAAATCTGAAACAATTATTAGATATTTTCTAACTACCCAGGGGTTTGTAATTGTGTTTGACAAAACACATGGTTGACATCACATTTTTCAATTTGTATCCAGATGTTAGGTGTCATATGAGCCAGCCAAAGGCGGTCTATACTTCACAAAGGCAATTGGAAGTGATGAAAAAAATCAGTTTCTTTGGTTGCCACAGAGAACATTAAAAAACCAAATTATTGACTTGGGCTTGACATTAGCATGGCTGAGTTCAGCCAAATTGAACTGTGTTTTATGGCCTAGCTGGGTGATTATTGGTTAAGATTCTTCCCTTTGCTGTTTATGCTATCACTCTGCTTTTCTCTCTCTCTTTTTTTTATTTAAGTTACGTCCCTCTTCCTTCACTTTCAGCAGACAACCTCACTATATGGTTTAGGGTATTTTCAGCAAACGAGAGAAAATGCAACCCACATTGGCTTAGGCAAAAGTGGAATTTAGTGGTTAAACTAATTGAAAAGTCCAGAGAAAGTCTGGCTTCAAATGAAGCTCAGAGTAGGGACTTAATCTTTATCACCAGAACCTGGTTTTTCTCAATCTCTTTCTCTTTCTGGTTTAATTCCATTATTAGAAAAAGTCTTTCTGCCATGGAAACAAGAAAACTCATCCTCTCTGCTCAAAGTCCTGCAGGAAAATATACCTGCCTCTTAACTAGATGCCTGAGCAAACATCCTATCGCAGCCTATTAACTCAGTTGCAACACATGACTGGACCGGTCACTATGGACAGTGGAATGTGATGTTCTGAGTGAGTCAGGACTGGGTCATGTGTGCCACTCCAGAGTCACAGGGTTGAAAATGGAATGGGGTGGTTTCCCAAGGGGAATAAGGGTTTGCTTGCCAAAAGAAGGTGGTATGAATGGCTCTGGGGCCAAACCCAGTTGTCCTTTGAACTGGGAATCTATTCTGTCAAGACAAGTGGAACCTCTTCCAACTTCCCAATTGATACCCTCTTTCTTGCCATCATCTTAGAAGAAAAGAATATTCCTTTCCCTGTTTACGGCCAGCCTACCCAGCACTGGTCCTGACTCCTTCCATCTAGTCCAGGGTCTTACTTCATCAGTCATAGTTACTATTTCACATGTCTTCACCTTTTCCCTTTCTATGGGCTCTTGTCTTAGTTTGTAAACATGCTGGGGTCTATCTTATCATAAGGTACACACACACACTCGCACTCGAATTATTTGGACTCATCTCTCCTTTTAGGTGCCATTTAATATGTCTCTTCTCCCTGTTAAAAGGGGTTCTCTCCCCAGAATGAGTCTATGCTTCTTGTCTGTACTTTTTTCATGGGTCACTTACTCTCAACATAATGAAAAAGGTTTTTGTCTCTATACCTCTCTGACACTACACTTTTTATCTTAGTAAAGGCTTATTCACAAACAGACCTTGTTGTGAGCATTTTGAAGAGGGAGATATTTAATATAGGAAATTAGAACCATTATAATCATTGTGGAGCAAATTTCAAGGAAGTTGCTGGAGGTTCACAAAGTCCCAGTAAAAATACAGCAAATAAACACTCTTGTCTGTATCACTGAATTGAATGATTCTCAGGCCAGTACCCAGAAGTAAATTTCTGAGGCCATCTAAGGCCATCTGCTGATATTCGAGCACATAGCTTCAGAGAACCACATCTTCTCCCACATTCTATTCTTATGTAAGCATCTTAAATTTACAGCATCTAAATGGAGACATGACTGTCAAGAGAGTTGGAGTGATGTAGTTTCTAAGGCTTTCAGTCTCTAAAGTAAAAGGGAGTGCTTAAAAAGGTGAGACTAGCCCTGAATATTAATATATTGTATTTTGCACATTATCACTCACAGGCATTTCTTTTTTCCTTTACCCCTTTAGCCTTGTGGGTAAGAGTTCTGTCCCTGACCTACTATGTGCTCCCACTGTGAGCTCTCCTTGAGTTGCCTTATCTAAGAACATAATTCCAATCACCTGCAGTTGATGATGCCTTAGTCTATTACTCCTCTGCAGATGTCTCCATAAATTTCATGTCAGTACAACTCTCTGCTGGGCCTTTTCCTCTGATTCATCCCTGAAGATTCCAAACTCAACTGATTTGAGAATGAAATATTTGTTTTTGCTCCTGATCCTGCTCTTCCTCCATAAACCTGTCTCCTTTAGCCACATATTCAATCAATTGCTAAATCTAATTTTTAAAACCTTTCCTATCTTCCTCTTCCCTACCACACTCTCCTGGTTCAGTAGCTCATTACCTTTTCCTTGGGATACCACCAACTTCTATTTGGATTTTCTGCTTCCAACCTCACCCACTTTGACTTTGTTCTTCATAGCCTCTAAAAGGACTGATCTGCAACACAAATCTGCAATGATTCTCCTTTGCTCAGAACTCTTGAATGAATGATTCTTTAAAAGGTAACAAAAAGAGAGAGTAATAATTTATCTAATAATTCTCAATAATTTATCAAAGAAAGTAGACGGATTGCCTGCAAGTATTTATAAAAGATCCAACAAAGTTGAGCATTGTAATGGGAAGAGAAAAAAAATGCACTCCAAATGCTCTGGTTCTAATTGCCCAGAATGAGTGTTTCAGTGTTTCGAAGGAGAATGATATGACGAAGAACCCAGTCTTTTATGTTCTAGTCTTTATTCTGCGTTTATTAGACGGTATGGTTAAGTTCATAAGCCTTGAATTGATTTCTCATACATTCTTAGTTTATTTCTTTTTTTTCAATATGTCAACCTCAATGTGTGGTCTCTTTAGATACCAGTTAGAATATGATGTATGGGAAGACGTTGATAAAGAAAAGAAGACCGGGCACGGTGGCTTACGACTGTAACCCCAGCAGTTTGGGAGGCCAAAGCAAGCAGATCGCTTGAGGTCAGGAGTTCAACACCACCCTGGCCAACATGGTGAAACCCTGTCTCTACTAAAAATACAAAAATTAGCCAGGCGTGGTGGCGTGCATATGTAATCCCAGCTACTTGGGAGGCTAAGACAGGAGAATTGCTTGAACCCAGGAGGCAGAGGTTACAGTGAGCTGAGATCAGGCCACTGCACTTTAGTCTGGATGACAGAGCAACCATCTAAAAAAAAAAAAAAAAAAAAAAAAGAAGAAACTAAGGGAAAATGCAACTCTGTTGGATAAAACTGAAACAAGGTTGAAAAAAAATCCCCTGAAAAGGAATATCTACTTGCTTTCTGCTACCCCAAAATATATTTGGTTAACCTGAATCAAAGCCTTTATTGATAGTCATGTTCTAGACACCCGCTTCATCTGGGCCAATTTGAATCTGTGAGGAGAAGGGATACAAGTAATGTTGCCTAAACGTCATTTGGAGGGCAGGGATACAGAGGGCGCACACACACAAATACTGGTAAGATAACCTTCTCTTGTGGAAGTAGGGTTGTTCATATATATATTCATATATATTATATATTCATATATGTTATATATATTCATATATATTATATGTTCATATCATATATATTCATATATATTATACATATTCATATACATTATATATATATGTAACACCTGGATGCCTAAGCTGGCCAGTGATCTCTGTGGTTGTTAATTCTTCCTTGCTTCCTAGACAGGGTACTTTCTTCAGTGTTGGAGGGTCACTGAGAATCAGGAGCTGTTTTCTCAACTGTGTCCTGTCTTTCTGCATCCCTCTCCTGCCTCTACCTTAGCTTTTTAACACATCAAAATTCACCCTTATTGCCCTCAGCATTAATTATTTTCTTCGTCCCCCTCCCCCTCCCCCTCCTTCTGCTTCTCCTTCTCCTTCTCCTTCTTCTTTCCTCTTTTTCTTCTTTCTTCTTACTTCTTCTTTCCTCTTCCTCTCCTCTTCTCTGCCATGCAGTGGGTTATCTATTGTGGGTTTTTTGCATTCCACCTTCATACTGGCATTTGAGTCAATATGGAACCAGAAACTGATGCAGGATTAAATAGGAAATAAGACAAAACAAAAATTTGTATTTTACCGTTTTAAGCAAAGCTGCTGAGGAACTGTTATACCAATTTAGAGATTAAACCTCTCACTTGTTGATTAATATTTTACCTCTAGTAGTGCAAGCATTATATTTTTAAAGCAAAATTATAATCTCCTGGTAATAACATGTTTGGCTTGAGCCTGATTAAATGGTAAATACAGTAGTTCCCTACTTATAAAAGAAATGGGAAGAGGAAAGTTGGATGGTTAATGCTGTTAATGATAATAATGTTTATTGTTTATAGGGTCTTTCTTGAGCATTAGAACTCTCAGCCTATCCATGCATGGAATTAGTGTGGCATGGTGGTTAAAAACATAATCTCGGACTATGACTACTCAGGTTCAAATCTAGGCATTACCAGTTACCAGCTGTATGATTTTGGATAAGTTTTTTTTTTTTTTTTTTTTTTTTGATGGAGTTTCGCTCTTATTGCCCAGACTGGGGTGCAATGGCACGATCTCAGCTTACTGCAAACTCCACCTCCTGGGTTCAAGTAATTCTTCTGCCTCAGCCTCCCAAGCAGCTGGGATTACAGGCACCCACCACCACACCCAACTACTTTTTTGTATTTTTAGTAGAGATGGTGTTTCGTCATGTTGCCCAGGCTGGTTTCGAACTCCTGACCTCAGGTGATCCACCCTTCTCGGCCTCCCAAAGTGCTGGGATTACAGATGTGAGCCACGGCGCCTGCCCCCCCCTTTTTTTTCTTTTAACCTCTCTGTGCCTCCGTTGTTTTCCCTCTAAAATGAGAATAGTAGTAGAGAATAGTAGTACCTAACTCGTGGAAGATTAAGTAAAGTGATATGGATATAGTATTTAGAACCTTTCTTGGAATATAAGACTTAAACATAAGATATACTTTTTAAATGTATAATTGAGGACCAGCCTAAGAGCTATTTTTAATAGTGATATTAAATATTATATTTATTTATAAATATTATTTGTAATTCATAAATATAAGTAGTTATGTAAAATATTTCTTAAAATTTATAGTTTTAGGGAATCAAATTTTTTTTCTCCAACTTTTATTTTAAATTCCAGGATACATGTGCAGGATGTGCAGGTTTGTTACGTAGGTAAATGTGTGCCATGGTGATTTGCTGCACAAATTAACCCGTCACCTAGATATTAAGCCCAGCATCCATTAGCTATTCTTCTGATGCTCTCCCTCCCCCACTCCCCCAACAGGCCGCATTGTGTGTTGTTCCCTTCCATGTGTCCATGTG
Source organism: Mandrillus leucophaeus (assembly GCF_000951045.1). Taxonomy (NCBI): domain Eukaryota; kingdom Metazoa; phylum Chordata; class Mammalia; order Primates; family Cercopithecidae; genus Mandrillus; species Mandrillus leucophaeus. The sequence goes on from NW_012098832.1 coordinate 313,411, forward strand.
TTCTCATCATTCAACTCCCATGTATAAGTGAGAACACATGGCGCTTGTTTTTCTGTTCCTGTGTTAGTTTGCTGAGAATAACCACTTCCCACTCCATCCATGCTCCTGCCAAGGACATGATCTCATTATTTTTTATGGCTATATAGTATTCCATGGTGTATATGTACCACATTTTCTTTATCTAGTCTATTTTTAATGGGCTGATTCTATGTCTTTGCTATTGTGAATAGGGCTGCAATGAATATATGTGTCATATATATTTATAATAGAATGATTTTTATTCCTTTGGGTATATACCCAGTGATAGTATTGCTGGGTCAAGTCTTATTACCTATCTAATAGGTCAAGTCCTATCTAGAGGTATTTCTGCCTCTAGATCTTTGAGGAATCATCACACTGTCTTCCACAATGATTGAGCTAATTTACACTTCCACCAACAGTTTAAAAGTGTTCCTTTTTCTCTGCAACCTCACGAGCATCTGTTATTTTTTGATTTTTTAATAATTTCCATTCTGACTGGTGTGAGACGGTATCTCATTGTAGTTTTGACTTGGATTTTTCTAATGATAAGTGATATTGGGCTTTTTCTTCACATGTTTATTGACTGCATGTATATTCTCTTTTGAGAAGTGTCTGTTCATGTACTTTGCCCACTTTTTAATGGGGTTGTTTGTTTTTTTTTCTCTTAAATTTGTTTAAGTTCCTTATAGACTCTGAATTTAGACCTTTGTCAGAAGGATAGATTGCAAAATTTTCCCCAATCTTGTAAGTTGTCTGTTCACCTCTGATAATAGTTTATTTTTCTATTCAGATGTTCTTTAGTTTAATTAGATCCCATTTGTCAATTTTTGCTTTTATTGCAATTGCTTTTGGTGTTTTCATCATGAAATCTTTGCCTGTGACTATATCCTGAACGCTATCGCCTTGATTTTCTTCCAGGGTTTTTATAGTTTGAAGTTTTACATTTAAGTCTTTAATCCATCTTGAGTTAATTTTTATGTAAGCTGTAAGGAAGAGGTCCAGTTTCAATTTTCTGCATATGGCTAGTCAGTTCTCCCAGCATCATTTATTAAATAGGGAATCCTTTTCCCATTGCTTGACTTTCTTAGGGTTGTTGAAGATCAGATGGTTGGAGATGTGCAGTCTTATTCTGAGTTCTCTATTCTGCTCCATTGGTCAGTGTGTCTGTTTTTGTACCAGTTCCATGCTGTTTTGTTTACTGTAGTCTTGTAATATAATAGTTTGAAGTTGGGTAGTGTGATGCCCCCAGCTTTGTTCTTTTTGCTTAGGATTGTCTTGACTATTTGGGCTCTTTTTTTGTTTGTTTGTTTCGTATGAATTTTTAAATAGTTTATTCTAATTCTGTGAAGAATGTCAATGGTATTTTAATGGAAATAACATTGAATTTACAAATTACTTTGGGCAGTATTTTCATGATATTGATTCTTCCTATCCATAAGCCTAGAATGTTTTTTCATTTGTTTGCATCCTCTCTGATTTCTTTGAGCAGTGGTTTGTAGTTTTTCTTGTAGAGGTCCTTCACTTTCCTTGTTAGCTGTATTCCTAGGTATTTTATTCTTTTTGTAGCAATTATAAATGGGAGTTCATTCATGATTTGATTCCCTGTTTGCCTGTTGTTGGTGTATAGGAATGCTAACAATTTTTTTCACATTGATTTTGTATCCTGAGACGTTGCTGAAGTTGCTTATCTTCTTAAGAAGCTTTGAGGCTGAGACAATGGAGTTTTCTAGATATAGAATCATGTCATCTACAAACAAAGGTAATTGGCCTTCCTCTCTCCCTACTTGAATAACCTTTATTTCTTTCTCTTGCCTGATTGCCCTGGCCAGAACTTCCAATACTATGTTGAATAGGAGTGGTGAGGGAGGGCACCCTTGTCTTGTGCTGGTTTTCAAGGGGAATGCTTCCAGCTTTTGCCGATTCAGGATGATATTGGCTATGAGCTTGTTATATATGGCTCTTATTATTTTGAAGTGTGTTCCTTCAATACCTAGTTTATTGAGAGTTTTTAACATAAAGGGATGTTGAATTTTATCAAAGGCCTTTTCTGCATCTATTGAGATAATCATGTGGTTTTTGTCTTTAGTTCGGTTTATGTGATGAATTGTAGTTATTGATTTGCATATGTTGAGCCAACTTTGCATCCCAGGGGTGAAGCCTACTTCGTCATGGTTGGTAAGCTTTTTGATGTGCTGCTGGATTTGGTTTGCCAGTATTTTATTAAGGATCTTTGCATTGATGTTCATTAGGGATATTGGCCTGAAGTTTTCTTTTTTTGTTTTATCTCTTCAGGATGATGTTGGCCTCAGAATAAGTTAGGGAGAAGTCCCTCCTTTTCAATTTCTTGAAATAGTTTCAGTAGAGATGATACAGGTCTTCTTTGTACCTCTGGTAGAATTCAGCTGTAAATCCATCTGGGCCCAGGCTGTTTTTGGTTAGTAGGCTATTTATTACTGCTTTAATTTCAGAACGCATTATTGGTCTATTCAGGGATTCAATTTCTTCCTGGTTCAGTCTTGGGAGGGTGTATGTGTCCAGGAATTTATTCATTTCTTCTAGATTTTCTAGTTTTGTGCATAGAGGCATTTATAATATTCTCTGATGGTTGTTTGTATTTCATTTGTTTGTTTTTCTGGAGATGAAGTCTCACTCTGTTGCCCAGGCTGGAGTACAGTGGCACGCTTTTGGCTCACTGTGACCTCTGCCTCCCAGGTTCAAGCAATTCTCCTGCCTCAGCCTCCTGAGTAGCTAGGACTACAGGCACACGCCGCCGCACCCGGCTAATTTTTTATAGTTTAGTAGATTTGTATTTAGTTTCACCATGTTGCCCAGGCTGGTCTCAAACTCCTGAGCTCAGGCAATCCACCCGCCTTGGCCTCCCAAAGTGTTACCATGCCTGGCCTGGTTGTTTGTATTTCTGTGGGGTCAGTGGTGATATCCCCCTTATCATTTCTAATTGTGTCTATTTGATTCTTCTCTCTTTCATTATTTATTTATTTATTTTATTTAGATGGAGTCTCACTTTGTTACCCAGGCTGGAGTGCAGTGGCACCATCTTGGCTCACTGCAACCTCCGCCTCCTGGATTCAAGTGATTCTTCTGCCTCAGCCTCCTGAGTAGCTGAGATTACAGGTGTGCACCACCACACCCAGCTAATTTTTGTATTTTTAGTAGTGACGGAGTTTCACCATGTTGGTTAGACTGGTTTCAAACTCCTGACCTTGTGATCTTCCCGCCTCAGTCTGTCAAAGTGTTGGGATTACAGGCATGAACCACTGTACCTGGCCCTCTCTTTCATTCTTTATTAGTCTAGCTAATGGTCTATTTTATTAATTTTTTTCAAAAAACAGTACTAGGATTTGTCGATGTTTTAAAAGCCTTTTTGTATCTCTATTTCTTTCAGTTCTTCTCTGATCTTGGTTATTGCTTGTCTTCTGCTGGCTTTGGGGTTTGTTTGCTTTTGGTTCTCTAGTTCCTTTACTTATGATATTAGGTCATTAATTTGAGATCTTTCTAGCCTTTTGATGTGGGCATTTAGTGCTATACATTTCGCTCTTAGCACTGCTTCAGCCATGTCCCAGAGATTCTGGTACATTATATCTTTGTTCTTATTAGTTTCAAAGAAGAACTTCTTGATTTCTGCCTTAATTTCATTATTTACCTAGGAGTCATTCAGGAACAGGTTGTTCAGTTTCCATGTAGTTATGTGGTTTTGAATGAATTTCTCAGTCTTGAATTCTAATTTGGTTGTGCTGTAGTCTGAGAGACTGTTGTGATTTCAGTTCTTTTGTATTTGCTGAGGAGTGTTTTACTTTCACTTATGTGATCAGTTTTAGAGTAAGTGCCATATAATCATGAGAAAAAAATGCATATTCTTTTGTTTTGGGACATAGAGTTCTGTAGATATCTATCAGGTCCACTTGATCCAGAGCTGAGTTTAGGCCCTGAATATCTTTGTTAATTTTCTGTCTCGATAGTCTGTCTAATATTGTCAGTGGGGTGTTATAATCTCCCATTATTATTGTGTGGAAATCTAAGTCTCTCTGAAGGTTTCTAAGAACTCACTTTATGAAACTGGGTACTCCTGTATTGGGTATATATATATATATTTATTTAGAATACTTAGCTCTTCTTGTTGAACTCTTTACCATCATGTAATGCTGTTCTTTGTCTTTTTTTAATCTTTGTTGATTTAAAGTCTGTCTTTTCAGAAACTGGGATTGCAAGTCCTGCTTTTTTATGTTTTCCATTTGGTGGGTAAATTTTCTTCTACCCTTTTATTTTGAGCCTATGTGTTTCTTTGCCCATGACACTTTTGAAGACAGCATACTGATGGTTCTTGACTCTATTCAGCTTACCATTCTGTCTTTTAACTGGGGCATTTAGCCCATTTGCGTTTAAGGTTAATATTGTTATATGTGAATTTGATCCTGTCATCATAATGCTAGCTGGTTATTTTGCAGACTTGTTTATGTGGTTGCTTCATAATATCACTGGTCTGTGTACTTCATTGTGGTTTTGGAGTGACTGGTAATGATTCTTTTTTCCATAGTTAGTGCTTCCTTCAGGAGGTCTTGCAAGGCAAGCCTAGTGGTGACACATTCCTTCGGCATTTGCTTGTCTGAAAAGGATGTTATTTCTCCTTCACTTATGAAGCTTAGTTTGGCTGGATATGAAATTCTGGGTTGGAAATTTTTTTCTTTAGAAATGTTGGAATATTGGCCCCCAATCTTCTGGCTTATAGGGTTTCCACTGAGAGGTCCACTGTTAGTCTGATGTGTTTCCCTTTGTAGATGACCTGGCCTTTCTTTCTGGCTGCTCTTAACATCATTTCTTATTTTGACCTTGGAGAATCTAATGATTGTGTGTCTTGGGGTTGATCTTCTCATGGAGTATCTTACTGGGGTTCTCTGGATTTCCTGAATGTAAATGTTGGCCTGTCTTGCTAGGTTGGGGAAGTTCTCCTGGATGATATCCTGAAGTATATTTTCCAACTGGATTCCATTCTCCCTGTCTCTTTCAGGTACCACAATCAGTTGTAGGTTCAGTCTTTTTACAGTCCCATATTTCTCAGAAGTTTTGTCTGTTCCTTTTCATTCTTTTTTCTCTATTCTTGTCTGCATGTCTTATTTAAGAAAGATAGTCTTCAAACTCTGAGATTTTCTTCTGCTTGGTCTATTCTGCTATTGATACTTGTGATTGTATTGTGAAGTTTTTGTGTTTTTCAGCTCCATCAGGTTGGTTATATTCCCCTATAAATTGGCTATTCTGGTTATCAGCTCCTGTATTGTTTTATTATGCTTCTTAGCTTGTTTGCATTTGGTTACAACATGCTGTTTTAGCTCAGTGAAGTTTGTTGTTATCCACCTTCTGAAGCCTACTTCTGTCAATTCAGCCATCTCAGCCTCAGCTCAGTTCTGTGCCCTTGCTGGAGAAGTGCTGTGGTCATTTGGAAAATAAGGGGAACTCACTAGTTTTTTGAGTTTTCAGCATTTTTGCATTGATTCTTTCTGTTCTTTGTGTACTTACCTACTTCAATCTTTGTGGTTGCTGACCTTTGAATGGGGTTTTTGTTGGGTCTTTTCTGTTGATGTTGTTGTTGCTTTCTTTTTGTTTTTTCTTTTAATAGTCACCCACTCTTCTGTAGGGCTGCAGTGGTTTGCTGGGGGACCACTCCAGACCCTAGTTGCCTCAGGTTTTTCTGTTACCTGGAGGAATCACCAGCGAAGACTGCAAAACAGCAAAGGTGGCAGCCTGCTCCTTCCTCTGGGAGTTCCATCCAAGGGGGATTCTCACCTGTTGCCAGCCTGGATGCTTCTATAGGAGGTGTCTGGAGAATCCTCTTGGGAGTCTCACCCAGTCAGGAGGGATGAGATTGAAGACCCATTTAAAGAAGCAGTCTGGTTGCTTTTTGGTAGAGCAGATGTGCTACACTGAGGGAAAGACTTCCTCATTCAGACTGCCTGGACTCTCCGAGCTAGCAAGTTAGAAGGGCTGAGTTGTCTGAACCGTAGAAACTGTGACCACCCCATCCCCAACCCCCAGGGGGTTGTCCCAGGGAGAGATTTGAGTTATTTCCATATAACACTGGCTAGAGTTGCTGAAATTCCCACAGGGAGGCCCCATCCAGTGAGGAGGGATGAAGGTCCACTGTTAGTCTGATGGGCTTCCCTTTCTAGGTGACCTGGCCTTTGGGGATTGGGGTCCCACTCAAAGAAGCAGTCTGACCACAATCTGGCACAGAAGCTGTGCTGCACTGTAGGACACTCCTCCTAGTCTGGACTGTTTGGACTCCCTGGCAGGCTAGAACCGCCAAGCCAACCTAAACTCCAAGATGGAGGGTGCCCCTGCCTTGAGTTTTAAACAGGACTTTTCCTGTTCAAAAGTGGAGTTTAGACTTGTTTTATAATAAAGATGCTAGGAGCTTCTTGGCAACCAGCATTTTTTAAAGAAATGCTTTATAAAGTAGTTGGTCAGTTTGAAATCATTAGGTATTTCTCCTAGAAGTCAAAGACCACGTTCAAAGCAAATTATATGCACGCATCCTAAAAGTGTTAATGTGCTAATCTGCTGGTTCCCTGATCTAGGCAAAATGCCATCGTATTCCACATGAGCAAAATACCATGGTTTTTGAAGATTTCATATAAATATTACCCACTGTGTTTTCACATTTCCAAGTGTTATACTTCCTCATTAAAGTCAACAAGCTGGAACTGACATAGGGATCAGTAGAATAATTTCACTTCTAATTACAACCCTAACTTCTTCTAATAAGAAAGAGTGAACTGATTCAGCTACTAATTCTTTCACTCTAGTAAACATTTTTATTCTTCATTATAACAGGGAAAACATTACTTGTGAGACAAATATTTTCTGCTTCTCCCTTGGGAAATATTTCTGGAGTTCACTGATAGTGCTATTGAATGTTAAGTAAAAGAGATAAGCCATCCTTTAGTTCCTGAGAGTATACTTTTGATGTAGTAGGGGGAGAATGAGGCAGAAACACAGAGAATAGGGTGAAAAGTCACTTTGGTTATTGGGTCTAGGGAAGGCTCCATACTCAAGAAGGGCTATGAGGCAGAAGAATAGATTTAACAGGAAATAGAAAAATGCTCTGCCCATTTTTATGTCTTGGTATCTGTACTTTTACAAGTTAATGACTTTCATTCCTCAAAATAGAGGTAACCTTCTGCTCTTAGCTTAAATTAGGAGATTCTCAAGCATTCAGATTTTGTATAATTTAATCAATTCATCTTCCCAGCTTTAAAGAAATGGCTACAATTGAAAGTGCTCAAGTTTTTCTTTTTTTCCCAAAACCCCTTTCTCTCCAAATCTCTTACTCTCTGTCTTCTTTTGGTATGGACTTCCTTTTCATTGTGTCTAAAGCAACTCATCTCTTAAAGATAATAATGATGATTCATGCACATGTGGGTTTACAATCTATTCAGAGGAGTGTGACACTACAGGTTGCATTTTTTTTGTTGTTTTTAATTGTACTTTAAGTTCTAGGGTACATGTGTACAATGTGTGGGTTTGTTACATAGGTATACATGTGACATGTTGGTTTGCTGCACCCATCAACTCATCATTTACATTAGGCATTTATCCTAATGCTATCCCTCCCTCAGCCCCTGACCACGTGACAGGCCTGGTGTGTGATATTCCCCACTCTGTGTCCAAGTGTTCTCATTGATCATTTCCCACCTATGAGTGAGAATGTGCGGTGTTTGGTTTTCCGTGCTTGTGATGTTTGCTGAGAATGATGGTTTCCAGCTTCATCCATGTCCCTGCAAATGAAATGAACTCATCCTTTTTAATGGCTGCATAGTATTCCATGGTGTATATGTGCCACATTTTCTTTATCCAATCTCTCATTGATGGACATTTGGGTTGGTTCCAAGTCTTTGCTATTGTGAATAGTACCATAATAAACTTACGTGTGCATGTGTCTTCATACTAGAATGATTTATAATCCTTTGGGTATATACCCAGTAATGGGATTGCTGGGTCAAACGGTATTTCTAGTTCTAGATTCTTGAGGAATCGCCACACTGTCTTCTACAATGGTTGAACTACTTTACACTCCCACCAACAGTGTAAAAGCATTCCTATTTCTCCACATCCTCTCCAGCATCTGTTGTTTCCTGACTTTTTAATAATCATCATTCTAACTGGTGTGAGATGGTATCTCATTTGTGATTTTGATTTGCATTTCTCTGATGACCAGTGATGATGAACATTTTTTCATGTGTCTATTGGCTGCGTAAATGTCTTCTTTTGGGAAGTGTCTGTTCATATACTTTGCCCACTTTTTGATGGTTTTTTTTTCTTGTAAATTTGTTTGAGTTTTGTAGATTCTGGATATTAGCCCTTTGTCAGATGAGCAGATTGCAAAAATTTTCTCCCATTCTGTAGGTTGCCTGTTCACTCTGATGGTAGTTTCTTTTGCTGTGAAGGAGCTCTTTAGTTTAATTAGGTCCCATTTGTCAATTTTGGCTTTTCTTGCCATTGCTTTTGGTGTTTTAATCATGAAGTCCTTGCCGATACCTAAGTTCTGAATGGTATTGCCTAGATTTTATTCTAGGGTTTTTATGGTTTTAGGTCTATCATTTAAGTGTTTAATCCATCTTGAATTAATTTTTGTATAAGATGTAAGGAAGGGATCCAGTTTCAGCTTTCTACATATGGCTAATCAGTTTTCCTGGCACCATTTATTAAATAGGGAATTCTTTCTCCATTTCTTGTTTTTTTCAGGTTTGTCAAAGGTCAGATGGTTGTAGACATGTGGTGTTATTTCTGAAGTCTCTGTTCTGTTCTATTGGTTTATATATCTGTTTTGGTGCCAGTGTCGTGCTGTTTTGGTTATTGTAGCCTTTTAGTATAGTTTGAAGTCAGGTAGCGTGATGCCTCCAGCTTTGTTGTTTTTGCTTAAGATTGTCTTGCAATGTGGGCTCTTTTTTGGTTCCATATGAACTTTAAAGTAGTTTTTTCCAATTTGCAGTTCTCCTTGAAGAGGTCCTTCACATCCCTTGTAAGTTGAGTTCCTGGGTATTTTATTCTTTTTGTAGCAATTGTGAATGGGAGTTCACTCATGATTTGGCTCTCTGCCTCTTATTGGTGTACAGGAATGCTTGTGATGTTTGCACATTGATTTTGTATCCTGAGACTTTGCTGAAGTTACTTATCAGCTTAAGGAGATTTTGGGCTGAGACAATGGGGTTTTCTAAATATACAATCATGTCATCTGCAAATAGGGACAATTTGACCTCCTCTTTTCCTAATCGAGTACACTTTATTTCTTTCTGTTGTCTGATTGCCCTGGCCAGAACTTCCAACACTATGTAGAATAGGAGTGGTAAGGGGGCCATCCTTGTCTTGTGCTGGTTTTCAAAGGGAATGCTTCCAGTTTTTGCCCATTCAGCATGATATTGGTTGTGGGTTTGTCATAAATAGCTCTTATTATTTTAAGATACATTCCATCAATATCTGGTTTATTGAGAGTTTTTAGCATGAAGGGCTATTGAGTTTTGTCAAAGTCCTCTTCTGCTTCTATTGAGATAATCATGTGGTTTTTGTCATTGGTTCTGTTTATATGATGGATTACGTTTATCAGTTTGTGTATGTTGAACCAGCCTTGCATCCCAGGGAAGAAACCGACTTGATCATAGTGGATAAGCTTTTTGATGTGCTGCTGGATTCAGTTTGCCAGTGTTTTATTGAGGGTTTTCACATTGACGTTCATCAGGGATATTGGTCTAAAATTCTCTTTTTTTCTTGTGTCTCTGCCAGGTTTTGGTATCAGGATGATGCTGGCCTCATAAAATGAGTTAGGGAGGATTCCTTCTTTTTCTATTGATTGGAATAGTTTCAGAAGGAATGGTACCAGCTCCTCTTTGTACCTCTGGTAGAATTTGGTTGTGAATCCTTCTGGTCCTGGACTTTTTTTGGTTGGTAGGCTATTAATTGTTGCCTCAATTTCAGAATCTGTTATCAGTCTATTCAGAGATTCAACTTCTTCCTGGTTTAGTCTTCGGAGGGTCTATGTGTCCAGGAATTTATCTCTTTCTTCTAGGTTTTCTAGTTCATTTGCATAGAGGTGTTTATAGCATTCTCTGTTGGTAGTTTGTATTTCTGTGGGATTGGTGGTGATATCCCCTTTATCACTTTTTATTGAGTCTATTTGATTCTTCTCTCTTTTCTTTTTTATTAATCTTGCTAACAGCCTATCCATTTTGTTGGTCTTTTAAAAAACTATCTCCTGAGTTCATTGATTTTTTGAAAGGTTATTTTGTGTCTCTATCTCCTTCTGTTCTGCTCTGATCTTAGTTATTGCTTGCCTTCTGCTAGCTTTTAAATTTGTTTGCTGTTGCTTTCCTAGTTCTTTTAATTGTGATATTAGGATGTTGATTTTAGATCTTTCCTGCTTTCTCTTGTGAGCATTTAGTGCTATCAATTTCCCTCTACACACTGCTTTAGCTGTGTCCCAGAGATTCTAGTGCATTGTGTCTTTTTTCTCCTTGGTTTTAAAAAGCACTTTTATTTCTGCCTTCATTTTGTTATTTACCCAGTAGTCATTCAGGAACAGACTGTTCAGTTTCCATATAGTTGTGCGGTTTTGAGTGAGTATCTTAATTCTGAATTCTAATTTGATTCCACTGTGGTTTGAGAGACAGTTTGTTGTGATTTCTGTTCTTTTACATTTGCTGAGGTGAGCTTTACTTCCAATTATGTGGTCAATTTTAGAATAAGTGCCATGTGATGCTGACAAAGATGTATATTCTGTTGATTTGGGGTAGACAGTTCTGTAGATGTCTTTTAGGTCAGCTTGGTGCAGAGCTGAGTTCAAGTTCTGGATCTACTTTTTAACCTTCTGTCTCGTTGATCTGTCTAATACTGAGAGTGGGGTGTTAAAGTCTCCCATTATTATTGTGTGGGAGTCTAAGTCTCTTTGTAGGTCTCTAAAGACTTGTTTTATGAATCTAGATGCTCCTGTATTGGGTGCATATATATTTAGGATAGTTAGCTCTTCTTATTGAATTGATCCCTTTACCATTATGTAATGGCCTTCCCTGTCTCTTTTGATATTTGTTGGTTTAAAGTCTGTTTTATCAAAGACTAGGATTGCAACCCCTGCCTTTCTTTCTTTTTTTTTTTTTTTTGCTTTCCATTTGCTTGGTAGATCTTCCTCCATCCTTTTATTTTGAGCCTATGTGTGTCTCTGCATGTGAGATGGGTCTCCTGAATACTGCACACTGCTGGGTCTTGACCTTTTATCCAATTTGCCAGTTTGTGTCTTTTAATTGGGGCATTTAGCACATTTACATTTAAGGTTAATATTGTTATCTGTGAATTTGATCCTGTCATTATGATGTTAGTTGGTTATTTTTCCCATTAATTGAAGCAGTTTCTTCAGAGCATCAATGGTCTTTACAATTTGGCATGTTTTTGCAGTGGCTGGTACCAGCTGTTCCTTTCCATGTTTAGTGTTTCCTTCAGGAGCTCTTGTAAGGCGGGCCTAGTGGTGACAAAATGTCTCAGCATTTGCTTGTCTGTAACAGATTTTATTTCTCCTTCACTTATGAAGCTTAGTTTGGCTAGATATGAAATTCTTGGTTGAAAATTCTTCTCTTTTTGTTTGAAAATTCTTTTCTTTAAGAATGTTGAATATTGGCCCCCACTCTTCTGGCTTGTCGGGTTTCTGCAGAGAGATCCGCTGTTAGTCCGATGTACTTCCCTTTCTGGGTAACCCGACCTTTCTCTCTGGCTGCCCTTAACATTTTTCTCCTTCATTTCAACCTTGGTGAATCTGACAATTATGTGTCTTGGGGTTGTTCTTTTGAAGTAGTATCTTTGTAGTGTCCTCTGTATTTCCTGAATTTGAATGTTGGCCTGCCTTGCTAGGTTGGGGAAGTTCTCCTGGATAATATCCTAAAGAGCGTTTCCAACTTGGTTCCATTCTCCCCATCGCTTTCAGGTACACCAATCAAATGTAGATTTGGTCTTTTCACATAGTCTCATATTTCTTGGTGGCTTTGTCCATTTCTTTTCACTCTTTTTTCTCTGAACTTCTCTTCTTGCTTTGGCTTCATGACCAGTGCAATCAGAAAACGGAAAGGTCTCAATTTGCCCTCAGTGGTGAAGCCCTTGCTTTGGTCTTTTGACTACAGATTGCCAAGAAATGAAACGTCACAAAGCCCTCATCCTCTGCATTTCTCCAGCCATTTCCACCTTTTCTCCTGCCAGTCCTCCCCTGATCACCTTGCCTGATCACCCCACATTGCTGGGCACTTCACACCTCCTTCTCCATGCTCATTTCTCTCATGACATGTTCTTCCTTCCCTTTTTTTTTTTCTTTTCCCTTCTATTCATTCTTCATGTATCAAAAGTCTCTTCCTTAATGCTTTACCCAGTTCCCCACAGAGTTAATTAATCTTTCCTCTGTCCTTCACAGATATTGGTCTATCTCTCTTCTCAGTAATTCTATGAGTTATTTTATTTTTTTATTTTTTTTTATCCCTCCCAATGGCAGGGATGGTACTTGATTCACCTTTGTAACTTCGGCTTCTAACCGCATGCTTAGTCCACAGAAGGCATTCAGTAAAGGCTGAATGGATGGTGCTTCAATGAATGAATAAATGAGTAAATAAATAAATGATCCATTCTGAAATTATGGGAGCAGAATTGTGCTACATTTGCTTGCATAGTATTGTAAAATTAGGATTCTCTACAATAAATGGAAATTTTATTTTGTGTGTGTGTTTACACATCCACAATACATAATAGAGACGAGCTAAATACACCTACACAGGCATCGAATGCTGTCTGCCTGTGCAGCCTCGCATTGTAGTGTCTCAGCCTTCGTGTGTCAGCCTTCTCTGGATTCATCCTCCTTGCTATAGTTCTGCCCTCCACAGGGTATATAAACCTGCTGTGTCCTCATCTGGAAATATCTTCCCTTTCTTTCTCACTATGGTAATTTCAGCTTATCTTAGATCCCACCCAGTGCTCACTTCTTCAGGGAAGGCTTTTCTGACCTCCTTTTCTAATAATAATGAAAATAACCATAAAAATGGCAATAATAACAGGTAATACTTATCGAGAATATACTCTATGACAGGGTCTTACATTGATTATCTCATACAGTCCCCCACAACAACCCTCTGATGCAGGACCATCATTAATCACATTTAAAAATAAGGAAAGAAAGCCTGGAAAAACTAGGCAGCTTATCCAAGCTTACATAGCTAAAGCATGCTAAACTATGCTAGTCATATATTCTCTTCACAGCTCTTATCACAGGTGCAATTTGACGTTATTTGTATGAGTTTTTGATTAATAACTTTGTAACCCAGAAGACTATAAGCTCAATAAGGTTACTATATCCCTAGTTCCTTACATAGTTATTGTGCCAGGTGCAGTTTAGATAATCAATAAATATTAGTTGAATGAATGTATTTGTTGTGTGGTTTCATTTTTATTGGGGCAGTGTTTTCATTTCTCTATAGCAATCACAAAGGAATTTTATAAGCACATATTAGCATGTAATCTTTTAATTAGAGTTTGATTTCTCACTCCACCAACTATAATTATAGTAAGTTTATGTATGCTGATGTCGAAAAAACTGGTCTCCCAGAGACATGACTATTAACTACATACACACTATAGCCATGCAGGATGTTATTTCAGTTCCCAAAGTCCTAATATTTGGTTAGTGATACAGCACATTGCTGTATATAATCCTGAAACAATATATTTTGTCATTAAAAAAAGATCTTCCGCAACATGTTTTCCTTTTGGCCCAGTGGCAATGTTATGTCATTCTCCAGGAATGTTCCTTTTGTATCCAAAGGCAAATTTGGCTTAGAGAAATGTTATCAGCAGTTCACCAAGAGGTTTAATTGTATGCTTTGAATAGCAGAAGAAGGGAAACCCTAAAATTTCAGTTTAAATCTATTAAGCTGAACATCCCAAGCTTGGTTGACTGCCAAAATACACCATGATAAGACTTTCAAAAGCTAATAATGGAAGAGATTAGAAATTGGTGTCCATTACAGATTTGTGGAAAGCTCTTTCTTTGCATTAAGACTTAACAGCTGAAATGAATAAAATATTCACCCTACATTTTTGTTTCATTTAGCTATAATTGCCATTTCGGCCCATGGACTCAATTCTCTTTGTGGTGTCTTGGTGCTATTCCTTCATCAAGAAATATGGTGAAAATCCTAAGTAACAGAGGTCCTGTAAGATCCTTCATTTCAATATGGGAAACAATGGATAGGAATGCAAATGAGACACTAAATAAACTATGTTTACAGTTGTAAATTATTTGTAGGTTGCAATTTTCATTAAACATAAGACCTTGTTACTTCTTAACTGCTCATTGACAAATCTTTTCGAGGCTGAGTTCTTATCTATCTACTATCTACTGTATCTATGTTTTGTGGCCAACCAGATAGAGGCTTGCACAGTTGTGTAGGTGGCCTAGGCACAAATATTTTCCTGAAATACACAATTGATCTGGGTGAATGTTGTTTCTTTTGCCATTTTACTATTTATCTTTTAAAAAATTAGAGTGTAATTATGCTCATCTAATTGTAGAAGAGTTCAAATTTAACCCTATTTCTGAACTTTGAACCATTTTCTAGGAAATAACCATTGCACACAAATTCATTGAACTAGAGTGCTCTAGGAGGTATCATGGGCTTGACATCAGAAGATCTGGAGTCTGTTCATTATGTGGGCAACTATTTGGGGCAATCTTGGGTTAATCACTTTTATTTCCTATTTCCAAAGTATAGTGTCTAATCCTTAAACTCCCTTCCTACAAGTGCTGAGTTGAAACATTAAGTGTCACTGGCATCCAATTTTTTGCCAGCATGGAGTTATTTTATTAGTACCTCTCCTCCCCGACCCCGCAGCATTGCCATTGCTGCTATGGGAATACTTTTTTTCATACTGTATTTTTACCTAACAATTATTTTTCCCATCTTAATGAATCAAAGGCATATTCCGCTACAGTTCTAATAAATCCACAAAGGACACTGATGTTTTAATTTGCCTGTAAAATATCTCAAATAAAGGCATGATTTCCATTGAATGTAATTAAATATTTTAAATAACTCTCAGTGACCAAAGTTAAATGACTGAGTAACTCATAGACACCCCTATCATTTCAGAGACTCCAGGTCGAAAACTCTGCCAAGAACAGTAGAAAGGAGTGAGCCTTTTTTAATGAGTGCAGAGAGATTCTTTAAATTCTCAATTCTGAGACTAAATGCATTTTAAATGACCTCAGTCCTTAGAGGTGAGGGGAAAATGTCACTAGAGTACAAAATCCTCTCTGGGAGGGACTCCTCATTTACCTTTGTAATCAAGGAACCCACAGAGCATTTGTTGTAGAGTAGGTAGGCCCTTTTGTAATCGGAAAATAAATATTAAGAAGTAAGAGGAGTGAGGCGTGGGAACAGAGTGGTCAGGGCACTAAGGTGGAGTAGTCAGTTACAGGGTGGATCATCAGAAGCTTCCAGTGACATCTACGACCATGGCAACACCACCAGTGACATCTGGGACCATGTTAATACCAGCAGATCTTATAAAGTAATGAGATCCTTCTGTGAAGTACATAGTGTCAGAGACTTTTTCCTCAAGATTCTGATGTTGAAATTATTTTTGGAGTCATTCCAGCATGGGATTAGATTTGACTCCACCATTTATCAGTTATGTGAATTTGGTTGAGTTAAATTCTCTCTTCCTCTATTTCCTGGGTATGAAATGGAAATAACCACCCCTTAGGGTTAGAGTGAGATGATGAATGTTGAAAGCCTCTCACGTCATAGACATGTGACAAATATCAGGTCCTTTCTCACTCTTACAATAGGTTACACAGAACAGGTCAGGCTGATGGCCTTAGGCATATCTCTCTAGGTTCTACAGTGAAACTATTACCTATTAAACGAATGATGAAGATTTTTGGCATCCCACTTAATGTTGCTGTAAATGACTAAGTCTCCAAATAGCCAAAAAAAAAAGTTCTATTGAATAATCAAGATGATCTTTGCTTTTTTTTTTTTTGCAGTTCCTTGTACTATAATTCAATAAAAACTTTGGCAAGAGTCCAGAACATTTGTTTAGACCTTGGAAGAACCCATGAAGATCACCATCCCTGCACAATAGCATTGAGCCACTATCATCCCCCAGCCCTATATTTATTATTCTTCAAGGCGGAGAGAGGTATGCCACATGCCAGGCTAAGCTATGACTAGGATCATTTCTCAGAACAATTCTCTACCAAGGCACCAATGCATAAAAAACAGGCACGTATCCCACAAGCCTCTCTTTCACAAAGCTAAGAGACAGACATTTTACTACAATGCTGGTTAGATGCCAAACAGAAACAAAAAATGAACACAAGGTTTCTTAGGGAAACAAGCCCTGTCTGGTTAGCATATGCTCGACACAGAGACAACTGTCCTTTCCATCCCGTCTATGGAGGGAGAAACATCAGTACCATGAGCTCTCCTGAAACTCACTGACTCAGAAAAGGAAAAGAATGTGGCTTTCAAGAAACACATTTTCATCAAGCTGAGCAAACATGGCTTTGACGTCAGGGAGGGAGTATACACACTGGTAACAAAGGAGATGCGCACCCATAGGGATTTTGTGGTACCTGGGCGACTGCCCAGAGCACTAAATCCTGGAGTTGAGAATTCCTTTGAAGACCCTTCACAATGCCTGGGAATTTCAAAGAATATCCTCATAATTCAGAAAACCCTCCAAATGTCATTTTACCTTGTTCTTTTGCCTCCCCATTGTGGTGGCTGTCCCTGGTGACAGACTGTAGCCCAGCCATAGCCTGGGGGAGGGAGTGGGTTGCAGCAGATGTGCACATCTGGATCACCTGCCACTAACCCATCAGGCTCCAGTTTCTCCATGGCTTTGGCTTCCACAGGACATTTTCTGGGGGTGACCTCCTCTCTGAGATAACTGAATCTTTTAGAATGAGGGTTTAACTGCTGATTAAAACATTCTGTAGTGTTCAGGCTGTTCAGTAAACTACACTTAGTCCTCTTTGGGGTATGGAATCTTGCTCATTTCCTTGTATGTAAATAATTGGTTCTTGGATTGTAGTCCTCCTAACAAATTTTAAAGTGGACAATACATAGCTTGGGGTATTGGGAGAACTAAAGGCATCTTTTACATTCTGCTATATAAGTAACCTAGGCAAAAGGCAGCTTTGATTCCAATTCTACCTTCCCTCTGTGGGTTTTACACACAGTTCCTCTGAATACAGAAGGAAATTCAATATCTGCATGAGTGACATTCAACCCTGTCCTGCCTTATTCAGTTCTTTTGTTTTTAATCATTAAATGGCCAGCATACAATGACATTGCACATCTGTTTCTGGTCTGGGAAGATCAGTAAGGACGGGGGTGATTGAGAGTTACATTAGGTGAAACAATTACAAAGAAATGTTAAAAAGTATACGTGTACCATTTCCCCATTTAACCTAATACATCCAGCATTTGGGAAAGGATAATGTGAGGCTTGGTTGATGTGGTGACTTTTGGTGATGCATTAAAGTCAAAAAAATGGGACACTTTGCAATAACCTAGCTGGAAAGACTGCCTGCTAGGAGAGGTGTCTATGAGTGATGGCAAAAGCCATTGGCATTTGATGGCTGAGTTTGCCCTTGTGTGACTTTGAATGTGTGAGTGCTTCTTTATGTTTTGTCTTTAAAGACAACCTGGTATTTTAATTAGAATTTGGCATGCTTTTCTGTATGGGATTCTAATTATCTTAAAGACCCTTGATAATTTTTAAAAGCAACAGACTTATTTCCAAGTAGCTTAAGCACTAGAAGAAACTAATATATTAATATTCAGCCCGATGGAAATGCAATTTCTAGTTTGAAGAACAAACATATGTTGAGAATTGCAAAAGTCAAAGTCCTCCAAGCAAGGTTAAGTTGCTCTTTAATACACTGAGTGTATGTATTTAGAAGTCTGGGGATTTACAATTGGCAAGAGGACTATAACTTTCTTTTTTTTTCTGGTTTGGTGTGTGTAAATTTGTAGTGCAAGTGTTTCATTTCTCTACACATTTGCATTTAATTTGCTGCTGATTTTAATGTGAACCAAAGAAAAAAATTAGTAGGTAAAGAAATCCTGTTTCAGAATAAATGCATTATATTTTGAGGACCATGCTAAGGTTTTCAGTTCCAGCTTGTAACAATGCTATAATCTCAGGGAAGTTTGTGCAAAACCCTGCTCAGAGCATGAATTTTGAGCTTAAAGTAAGCATTTCTAAAGATTCCAAATAGTTGAGGGAGCCCAATTCTGCATTATAAAGTAACACTTTATCTTTATCTCTGTTTTATTTCATTGTCTAGAAGTACAGGCTGTCACTTTCCAACCAAATTCTTTTCTAAATCACTGGTGTGAAATACACGGGTTCTACCTTGTAATAAGAATGACAGCATGCATACTTTTTCCTTTTCTTCCACCTTTAACTTTTATAGAGCTTTTGTTTAAAAAAAAAAAAAAAAAAAAAAAAAACTTGCTACAATGGACTGCATGTTTGTGTTGCCCAAAAAATCTTGTGTTAAAATCCTAACCCCCCAATGTATTAGGAGGTATGGCCTTTGGGAGGTAATTAGGTCACAAGGGTGGGGCCTTCAGAAATAGAATTAGTGCCTTTATAAAAGGGCACTAATAGAGAGCCTTCTTACTTTATTTCCACCATGTAAAGATACAACAAGAAGTTATCAGTATGCAACTCAGAAGAAGGTCCTCACTGTTACCCAACCATATTGCCACACTGATATTAGACTTCCAGCCTCCTGAACTGCAGGAAATAAACTTCTGTTGTTTATAAGCTATGGTATATTGTTAAAGCAGCTCATACCAAGACATTTGCCTCTTGAGAAACTTAACAAAGGGAAGGCAAATCATTAAAAGAAAGGACTATGACACTGCAGTGACATTTAGGTTCAGAGTGATTTACGGGTTGCCTTTGGGAAAATTTGGGAAGTCTTACACATTAGAGATTTGACTCCATAAAGATATTTTAGGGTCAGTGCCTTAGAGATTAATCTGGCAGCCACTTAAAGAATAGAAATCATGAAACTTGAAACATCTTCTCTACTTTAAAGGAGCATATGCAGTGGAAATTCATGATTTCTATGAACTTTATCAGGCAGTGAGAGTGCATGGGCTCTCCATGGACCTACTCTGGGCTTCACTAATCCCAGCAGGTGTCCCCCTAGCCGTGCTGTACACAAGACAGCCTATCATGGGGTGAGAATAAAAATAGAGAGAAAAAGGACACATTTTTGATGTCACTGTTTATGGAACCCGAATCTTTGGTCTTCAAAGGTCTTAGCCTCATAGAGCTGTGGGCTGTTGTTTTTCGTTTATTCCCCTAAAAGAATGTAGAGGGGAAATATTACAAATATCCCCTGCCTTGGCGTTTGATTTTTTAAAAAATTAATAAAAACAGCTCCTAGCAGCTGGTTGAAACAATTATGCTCTTCACAAAAGTCTTTGCAGATGACACTGAATGTTAAGAAAATAATTCTTTCAATTAGTGTGTGGCCACTGCACCTGTGAACTGTAATCATCCAAGGAAACATATCTGTGAGTGTCAGTGAGAACAATTCAGGAATTCATCTACTCTGCCTTCTTCTATTGCCATGTTCACACAGATGTTAATCCTGGGAGTGCACACACTGAAAGGGCCACCCGCCTGTATCCCAGGAGCATGAGAAACCTGAGTGCAGATCAGGAAAATTATTAATTTCCAACTGTCTGCCATCAGTATCATTTCTCTTTGTTTCTAGGGCCACTATGTTTTGTTATTGTTGTTGTTTCCCAGGGAGCATAAGCATGCAGTAGTTTTATTGTTCTATGTTTCCCCATATAATGAAAAGCAAGGTTTGCTGTTAAACATATTTGTATTCTATTTGCTGCTTCATTTCCAGTATTTTTAATGTTCTCTGAATTTTTTCCTTTCTTTTTTTCTAAACTTTTATCACAAATTGTTAAGAGAGTAAGACTGCCTTTTTATGTTTTTTTCAAACTATGATATATAATTCATTCATAACTATGATGTATAATTTATTCATATTAACTAATGAACAGAAATGTATTGTGAGTTAATACATTTCTGTTCCTTATATATTAGCCAATCTGTGTTGTTCTATTATGGCAGCAAAAATGGACTAAGAAAGTAAACATGAGTTTCACCTTGTGCATCAAGTATTGAATTCCTGAATAACAAACCCCTCCAAAACATAATGACTTAAAACAACTACCGTGCATTAATGCTTACAAGTATGCAGGTTAGCTGATAGTTCTTCTGGTCTGGGCTGGCTCAGTTGTTCTTGGCAGGGCTTATTCATCTGTGGTCAGCTGGTGGTTCAGCAGGTTGACTTAGTCTAGGTTGGTGTTGCTTACATGTCCAGTGATTGGCTGGCTATTGGTTGGAGTGATGAGGATGGCCAAGTCACATTGTCTCACATCATGCAGAGGGCTAGCCCAGGCTCATTCAGAAAGTGACAACAGGTTTCCAGGGGAACCAGAAGTAGCATGGAAGACACATTAAGGCCCAAGCACAACAGTCGAAAGGTCCCTTATGCTGTGTTTCATTGGTCAAAGCAAGTCATAAGGTCATTCCAGATTAAAGAGGCAGGGAAATAGACTCCACCTTTTAGTAGGAGGAGCTGGAAAATCACATTGTAAAGAGTATAGGTGAAGTGTAGGGCAGAGTGAAGAATTGAGGCTATTTTTGCAATCACATTTAAAACATTTTTAAATCATATTCTAGAAATTAAAATGTCATATATTTGCACCTTATTGAATTCGGGAAACCTTGCCCATGAATCAGTTATTCCCTGAGAATCACCTGGTTTTACTTCAATATATCATAACCTCTAAGGCAACATTGTGGATTAGGAAAACATTGTGTTATAAAAAGGGGGACTAGGCTGGGCATGGTGACTCATACCTGTAATTCCAGCACTTTGGGAGGCCGAGGTGGGAGGATCACTTGAAGTCAGGAATTTGAGACCAACCTGGTCAACACAGCAAGACCCTATCTCTAAAATAAAATGTAAAAACTCAGCTGGGCAATGTGGTGTGCACCTGTAGTCCAACTTTTTAAACAATGTACTACTCAGGAGGCTGAGGCTAGACAATTGCTTGAGTCCAGGAGATTGAGCCTCCAGTGAGCTATGATTGTGCCACTGCACTTCAGCCTGTGGGACAGAGTGAGAACCTGTTTCAAAATAAAAGTGGGTGAGGGAGTACCACTGAGGAATTTCTCAAATCCTTTAATATTTGTGTGCCTGTCAATGGTCTTGGCATTCCTCAATCATATTTGACCTTTTTTCATGGAGTCACATGTATTCCAAGGAAAGTGCTGCTTCAGGATGTATTTCCGTTGTTGGACATTCACCCATGGAGTGCAAGGTATGGCATTCTATAATTAGAGACAGAATGATAAAATAAAATGGACAAAGGTAAGAGAGGGATGTTTTCATTCCCATAATATGCTCAGTTTTCCCTGTGAGGGAGGTCCCCAGAAATAAATGCCTCTATATAGTGTCATCGAGTCCTTATTATTGGAAGGGTCCTTAGAAGTCTCCTAATGAGAAATCTCAAGACTTTACACTCCCTTTAGTTTAATTAGATCCCATTTGTCAATTTTTGGCTTTTGTTGCTGTTGCTTTTTGTGTTTTAGACATGAAATCCTTGCCCATGCCTATGTCCTGAATGGTATTACCTGGGTTTTCTTCTAGGGTTTTTATGGTATTAGGTCTAACATTTAAGTCTCTAATCCATCTTGAATTAATTTTCATATAAGGAGTAAGGAAAGGATCCAGTTT
>NW_012098832.1:336569-367561 GCF_000951045.1 Mandrillus leucophaeus
GGGAGGGATTGCACTGGGAGTTATACCTGATGTAAATGACGAGTTGATGGGTGCTGACGAGTTGATGGGTGCAGCACCCCAACACGGCACAAGTATACAAACATGGCACAAGTATACATATGTAACAAACCTGCACGTTATGCACATGTACCCTAGAACTTAAAGTATATTAAAAAAAAGGAAAATAAAACACTACATATAAAAATCTATGAGATCCATTAAAAAAAAAAAAAAAGACTTTACACTCCCACATGGCTCGCCTAGTGCCACATTGCCAGTATTATAATTAGATATCACAGCTTCAGCTCATTTATGAAGTGAGTGCTCAACAAAGATGACTTTAAAAGATTCCTTTCTTAGTATGAAAGCAGCAGTTTTGGTTTTAGTAATTAAGGTAACTTAGTCATAAAGATGTTCCTAACTATCTTTGTAACACTGGACAAATGACCATTCTGGCTTCAGTTCCTTTATTAGCAAATTAAGGATCCTAAAATAAAAAGGTTATTATTATAAAAGAAATTTATTCATCACTTACTGCGCAATGGGTAAGTTAACCAGCACTTTCAAGCACTAAATCATCTAGCAAATGTTGTACTCCTAGGAGGTGTTAGCAGGTTTTCCAGGAACTGGTCTACAGAGAAGGTCTCTGTTCCTATGAAGCTGTCATTTTAAGGGGGAATACAGGAGTGTCTGATAATAAGGAAAGACGTATAATTAAGAAAATGTGAATAGTAAAAAGTACAACTATAGCCTTTTTATTCATTATCGTGGACCAGAAAGTTACCTGTCACATTGCTATATCTTATTGTGTTTTAAATTAGTGAAATAAATTAGGGAAGAGGGCAGTGATCTGATAGGCTACTTTTATATTAAGAGATTGGATATGCCACAAGGAAGTGACATTTGAACTAACTTAAATGACAAAAGGCCAGCATGCAGAGTGCAGCAAATATTCCAGGAAAATGAAACAGCGGAGATAAAGGCCTTGAGAGTATTTGAGAAATGGAAAGAAAGTGAATACGAGTGAGACTGAGTAGATGATAGGTCAAATGGTGACCAGATGAAGCTGGAGTCAAGACCCAAGGCCAGATCATGTAAGACTTTCAATGCCAGGGGAAGGCATTTATCTGGGTTTTATTCTAACTTCTGAGTAAGGTTTTATGCAGGGGAGTGGTGTGATCTAATTTACATTTTAAATGTATTAATCTCTCTATTATATAGCACATAGATTATAGGGAACAAGAATAGAAACAAGGAGATTAGTTCCTGGGCTATTGCAGAGGTTTAGGTGAGAAACAGTGGTGGCTTGCCCTAGGGTGGTGGTGGCAGGGATGCAGAAAAGTGAATATATTTGAGAGATGCATTGGAAGTAGAGTTGAGATGACCTGGTGATGATGCATTAAATGTGTTGAGTTTAAGAAAGAGAGGAAGCAATAATAATTCCTAGGTTTGGAGTTTGGAGCAATTGGGCAGATGTGGTTTTATTTATTCAAGGAGATGGGTGGACTAGAAATAAAGAGTTCTGTTTTAGCCATATTAAGGGTGTGTGGCAGATTGTATATTCCAAAGTGGCCAGAATGCTCCTCTGCAATGTGACCTTGCCATTTACCCATCAAGAGGTGCAGTCTTATCCCTTTTCTACAAATCTGACTTGGCCTTAAACACTTGCTTACAGCCAATAGAAGGCTGTGGCAGTGATGCTGCCTGACTTCCAAGGATAGGTCAGAGGAAGCTTTGCAGAGAAACACTTGCTCTCAGGCTGGTCCCTCTTGGGTCTCTCTGTCTTAGAGCCCAGTTGCCACAAAAAGAAGCCCAAGCCACATGAAGAGGCCCCATATAGGTGTTCTGGTTGACAGTTCCAGCTGAGTCCAGCTTTTTAGACTTCCCAGCCCAGACACCAAACATGAGAGTGAAGCCTCCAGATAAGTCTAGTCCCCAGCCATTCAAGTCACCCTGGCTGTTGAGCTTTTCCAGCTGAGGCCCCAGACATCACAGAACAGAAACAAACAAACCTTGCTCTGACCTGTCCAAATTTCTGACCCACTGAATCCTTGGGCATAATGAAATCGTTATGGTTTTACAACAGTAAGTGTTGAGTGTTTCATTACTCAGAGACACGTAGAGTTGTGTAAGATGATTTCACTAGATATCTAAGCAGAGATCTAAGTAGGTTGTTGGGTATTTAAGTCTTAATTTTTAGGCAGTAGAGATACAGATTTGAGAGTTTCAGTATCGGTCAAAGTGAGGGCAACCAGGGAGAAGTCAAGGGGTCCCAGTACCCAGCAGAGCACTCCAATATTTAGAGTTCTAGCAGAGTGGATAGAGTTGGCAAAGTGACTTGTAAGTATGGAAACCACACATCCCAGCTTGCCCAGGACAGCTCCTGTTACATCTGTTGGTTTAGCATTACATCTGTTGGTAACATTTTGTTTTTTGAGACAGAGTCTCACACTGTCGCCTGGGCTGGAGTGCAGTAGCACCATCTCAGCTCATTGCAACCTCTGCCTCCCAGGTTCAAGCAATTCTCCCACCTCAGCCTCCCAAGTAGCTGGGATTACAGCCATGTACCACCATGCCTGGCTAATTATTTGTATTTTTAGTAGAGACAGGGTTTCACTATGTTGGCCAGGCTGGTCTCGAACTCCTGACCTCATGATCTACCTGCCTGGGCCTCCCAAAGTGCTGGAATTACAGGCGTGAGCCACCGTGCCATGTCGGTAACTTTTTAAACAATGTACTATCATCATTAATAGTTGCACTAAATGAGCAGGAATAGGAAGAACCCCATTTTGTACTTCTACCTTCTGTTGTGGTGATATCTGTAGTGCATAAATGTAGGTGTAAGTTCACACATAAATGGGTAGTTACATCTGAAAGTTGAGCTGTAATAGATAACCCAATCCTCCTTTCCCAGCTGATTCTAGAATATATGTAATATTCCCTTTCCAGACAGCATGCAATGGGCTTCTAATAAACTGTGTAAAGACACAAGTGACCAGGACCAGCTAACTGGCCTCCATGGTAGTGAGATATATTCGTTGCTGTTGCTCCTGTCAGTCACTTTTTCATGTCCTATGAAATAGCCAAGGCCTTGAGGCTACCACCTGATAAGGTCAAAAAGAAACATGTGAGATAGGAAATAGAGGCCAAGCAGTCCTGCCTATAGAGATAGTCAGAGAGCTCTTATTATAGTGGATGACTGTTTTACAGTAGGAGCTATAGCTATTTATTTTTATAATGTTAGGTTATACTTTTAAAATTTTACAATAAACTCTATAGCAGCAATGAGCTCAAAAGATGAAAGTGCACATTTAGTTAAAAAGTAAGACTTGAATTTACGTTGAAAAAGTAAAGTGGTAAGACTGTAACTTGCAAAATATATATTTTTTGCTAATATATATCATCCATCCTGGGGCCATAGTAATATTCATGACCCCATGAAAGGTAGATGACAAAAGTCTGCTGAGAAAGCACGAGTGTCTACTTCCAAAGTGAGTAGTTATTCTGAGAGGGCATATCTGCTAAAAACTACATAACACATGAAGCTGCTGAAGATGGGTTTACACATGTAAGATACAATGCATTTCTCTGAGTTTCTCTTCAGGGATTTAGCCTGCTAACTTCCTTGTCTTTTGTTCTCAAATAGAACTTTCCTCTTCCTCCTTGCCCCTAGTTACTGTAAAATAACCTACCCCTTTCCCGTCAGCTCTAATCAATAAGTCACATCTGTTCCCTTGGTTACCTGTACCCATTGTTCCCCTGAAATTGCACATCTCACATGCTCCACCTCGGTACCTCACATCCCCCTTCCCTTCTATATTTAGAAAAATATGTACAAGTAGCCAATCGGGTCAGCTCAGTTTGTGTGGTCCAACCCCAGCCCATGGGGGAGTGACACAGAGGTAGGGATGGGGTTAAGGATAAAAAACCCCTGGTCTTCTTTGTTTGGTGTGCTCTTGAGATCTTGATTGATGCAGGTAGCACCCTTCTGCAGAAATAAATTGCCTTGCTGAGAGAATTAAACTTTTGCCTGAGTGCCGGTTTCACTTCACAGCACCGAGCATTTATTCCTAAAGCATTTTATATCTAGCAATTCTGGGGGCTCGTCTGGGATCCCCATTCTCCTTCTGGAAGGGGTCTTCTATCACCCTACCCAGGAGAGATGTGTTCCACTGCCCCATTGCAGTGGCCTCAGGTAGAAGAGATTGAGACCCACCCATTGTGACAAATGAACCTGGACTCTCAGCGGTGCAGGGAGGAGAGGCTTGCAATACCACAGCAACCAGGTAAACTCTGTGCTCATACCAATGTAGGAAATGTCGCAGGGGCAACAAAGCACTTCCTTGGTGGTTTGGGGTGGGGGTTGGGGCATTCTGGAGGTTGAGTGCTTGAATGGTAACAAGCACTACTGCTGTGTGGAGTGACTGAGTCTAATCTGCGATTCTGTGGTCCACTCATACGGCTTAGGGTGGTCCTTCAGGGGTCCCATTAGGGGTTTAATCTGACCTATCATCAATGCTAAGAGGGACCTGAAATATTCCCACAAGGGAAGCAGCCAGAGCAGACAAAGCAAAAGAAGGACGCAAGAAGCCTCCAGCAGGTGGATGCTAAAGGATAGACGAATTGAGCCTTAGCAAAGCTTCCAGTGAAGGATAGGCAAGAGACCCCCTAATATGAGGGGGTGAGCCACAAGGAACCCCCCAAATAGGCAAGAGATCCCTAATATGAGGGGCTGAGCCACAGCAAGCTCCCACTAGGCAAGAGATTCCTAATACGAGGAATTGAGCCTAGCCAGGGCCCTTATGGGAAATATTACAAGCAAAAAAGATAAAGTTAGCAACAAAGATACCTCCAGATAGTCCCCTAGGTCTCATGTTAAAGCACTGGAAAGATAATTAAAATACTAAACATAAGAAAAAGCAACAAATGAAAAAATACTGCTGTTCCATTTAGACTCAAGAATCATTCCTTGAACCCTTAGTTTTCTGGCCAGAATTTGGGTTGAATGAGGAATGGATTTGTGAACTTCTAATAGAAAATATTGCTAGTGGAAGATGTGCCTCCCGAGAGGAAATAGATTATGCCCTATGTTGGTGGCAAGGACTTGTCCTTTCCCCTCCTCCAAGGATTGAAAGGAGCAAGTCAAAAACTAATCTTTGAAGGAAAATTAGTTGTACATGTGCCCCATTAAGGATAGAACCATCTTGAATGAAAAAGACAGTGAAGGAAGGGGCTTAGGGGATCCTAGCAAAAAGTACAGCACACAGGATCCCCTGGGCCATTCCCCACCTAATACACCTAACCCTTCCTCTCAGGTATCACTCCATAAGTCTGTTCTTCCCCAGCCTAAGTCACCCTCCTCAAAAGGAGTCCTCAAAAGGACTCCAAGCTCCTAAGTTGCCAGGTGGCTTTTGTCATCAAAGCTCCACGGCAATATGTTGTCAGTGTCATTGTACGGCCCATAGTGCACCTCTACAGCAGGCAAAGTCCATGCTCCTGCCCTACCAGCTGGTCCAGGTTTCCAGTACCGTATTGACGGTGGCTCTGCAGGACACACAGGCTGGGCCACAGCCTATGCCCCGAGCAGACTACATTATAGGTCATCTGCCTTACTTTTGCCAGGGCCAAGTAATACGGGGCTTCAGCCAAGGCTCCAAGCAGCTAGGCATCCCCGCAGCTAAGTTTCCTGAGCAAGAAGTAGAATATCTTTCAGCTGGTGTATCCACTAGCCTTTATTGTGGTCAAGCCAGTGTTAAAGGTGGAAGTATCCACCAGAAAAGAATTTGATTCTTTAAAGTCACTTATATTAAAATGTGCCACCAGAAAAAAATTACAAATGTGTAAGTATGAAGCTATTCTGTTAAAGAGGATGGTTTAACATTAATTACTGATAATTCGCTTAACCTATCAAGTTTCTTAACGAGAGATCCAAATCTAAAAAGAAAGCACACGTTTAGATTTAAGTGATTACCATACAAACATCCGGCCAAACTTATGAAAAACCCCCTTCAAAAGTGATTAAGGGAAAAAGAACATAGTAAGTGTTCAGTAATTAATAGAAAAAGTTCCTAGAGAAATAAAATCAAAGTGTTTAATAATTAGTCTATTCAAATTTATAAGCTGTCTGCACTTAGTCAAGCTTTAAATTACCTGCAGGACCCAGAAAGAACCCTCTATACTAATTCTAAATATGCCTTTGTGGTAGTTCGTATATTTAGAAAATTTCAGACTGAATTAATAGTAACAGTCAAAGCCTTATTTATGAGGAGTTAATCACTTAAGTCTTAAATAACCTTCAGTTACCAGAAAAGAAAAAAATAGCTATTGTCCATGTCTCCAGGTACCAAAAAACCTGTCTTTCAAAAATCAAGGAAATAACCTAGCAAATCAGATAAGCCAGACTGGCTGCCGTTTCTCCTGTAGGCACTAAAGATAACTCAGAGAAATGTTATTCAAACCTCTTATGAAGGAAGTCCTACCCACCTACATTAGAGGGTCCATTAAAGACCCCAAGCCATGTATAGCACAGTCAAAGTTTATGCGTGTATAGGAATTTATACTCTTAGCCAAACAAGTCTAGAGACTTGGTTGCCATAGATCAAATGTCTTCTATCTTCCTATTCCAAACTACCTCTCAAAATAATCCACTGCCAACATTCCTACATGCTTGGTTTATCTTCCACTTTCTCTTCCCTCAGAACTCAAAATTTTCCAGTACAGGCACCACCCCTAGAGTGCCCAGTTCATCGACACCAGCCTGAGGACCCCGCCTAGTGCTTCCCACCGCTGAAACTGCAGTCTGGACAGCAAGAAAAGATGGAGCCATCATACCCAAGTCAAGAAAGCACCACCATTCCCAAAGTTGTAGGCCACTATCCAAAGGAAAAACCCCCTCAAACTAAGGTTAAGAAAAGTTTAACTCTCTTTTATCTATTGTATTACCCTTTCTTCTTTCCTTATTCTATTGCTGACCTTGTTATCAAAGTAATTTAAGTCAGACTCACCCCAAATCATTAACTTTGATGCTTGCCTTGTTATGCCTTGTGAGAAGGAGGAATACTGGCAAATGTATGTCACTACCTTAGAAAAATACCTCTGCCTCTTCAGAGAAGCTACTGACCCCACACCTTGCTCGTGGCAGGCGTACCAGGGCACCCCAAGTTGAGAGATATATTCTCAATGGGCAGATGTCATCCTAACTACCAGGGAACACAGTGGATCTCCCCAGAAGGCTGTACCGACCTAAAATCTTACCTCTGCCTCACCAAAAGAACCACCCCCTCTAATTGTCAACTTGACTATTGTAACCCAGTAACTATCTCTATTAACGCCCTTACCTCCACCAACCCTGCACTCCCTTTAGAATGCTTTTACGGCTCAGGAGCACAGGCCAATGGATATGACCCTATAGGGTTCTTTAAAATATGCTTTATTGACCCCCCTTCTTCTCCATCAGAACCTTCTACCCTAACTAAAATCAAAGCCAAAGTAAATATTATAGAAGTAAAAGATTTAAGACAAACCCTAACAATTGAAACAGGATATGAAGATGTTAATGCCCGGTTGGAATGGATTCAATATTCCATCCGCACATTAAACAAAAGCAATTGTTATGCTTGTGCACATGGCAGACCAGAGGCCCAGACTGTCCCCTTTCCACTAGGATGGTCCTTCAATAAACCAGGCATGGGCTGTATGGTAGCTCTTTTCCAGGATTCCACAACCTGGGGCAACAAATCTTGCCAAGCTCTCTCTCTGCTGTATCCCAAAGTTCAACACCCTGTGGGTCAGCCTCTGAGCACCATTCAACTTCTGTCTCCCAATGTCAATTTCACCTCATGTCTCTCACGACAGGGGGAGAATTTGGTGTTCCTTGGAAGCTTAGTGGGATGCAATGAGCTTAAGCCTTTCCAAGAGCTTACCCATCAGTTTGCCCTTAGTCATCCTTGAATGGATGGATGATGGTATTATAGTGGACGCTTATTAGACACTGCCAAGCAACTGGAGTGGCACTTGTGCTCTTGTCCAATTGGCTATCCCTTTCACCATGGAAGTTCATCAACCAGAAAAATGAAAACCACAACACCAAAAAATAAGAAAAGCCCCTTATGGATCTTTTGACACTCAAGTTTACATAGATGCCATTGGAGTCTCACGAGGAGTGCCTGACATGTTCAAAGCCCATGATCAAATAGCTGCAGGAATTGAATCCATATTTCCATGGGTAACTATTACTAAAAATGCAGCTTGGATAAATTATATCTATTATAATCAGCAGCAGATTATTAATTATACCAGGGATGCTATCAAAGTAATAGCTGACCAATTAGGGCCTGCTAGCCAAATGGCTTGGGAAAACAGAATAGCTCTAGACATGTTATTAGCCGAAAAAAGTGGAGTTTGGATTATGATTAAAACCCAGTGTTGTACCTTCATCCAAAACAACACTGCCCCCAAAGGGAGCATAACAAAGGCTTTACAAAGACTTATCACTTTATCCAATCAATTAGCTAAAAATTCTGGAGTCAATGACCCTATTTCAGGATGGCTAGAAAAGTGGTTTGGTAAATGAAAAGGAATCATAGCCTCAATTTTTATTTCTCTTGCAATCGTAATAGGTGTACTCATTCTTGTTGAGTGTTGTGTCATACCATGCATCTGTGTGCTAATACAAAGGATTGTACAAACAGTACTTACTAGAGCCTCCCTTAGTTCTCCTATACCGTATTCAAGTAAGCTTTTCCTTTTAGAAGATCAAACTGGACAGCAAAGCCAAGATGTGTTAGAAAAAGTTTAGAGAGAAAGAATCATAAGAAAATTTAAAAGGGAGGAATTGTAAGATACAATGAATTTCTCTGAGTTTTTCTTCAAAGATTTAGCCTGCCAACTTCCTTGTCTTTTGTTCTCAAACTCAACTTTCCTGTTCCTCCTTGCCCCTAGTTACTGTAAAACAGCCTACCCCTTTCCCATTGGCGCTAATCAATAACTCACATCTGTTCCCTTAGTTACCTGTACTCATTGTTCCCCTGAAACTGCACATCTCACACACTGCCCTTCTGTACCTCAGGTCCCCTTCCCCTTCTATATTTAGAAAAATATGTACAAATAGCCAATCGGGTCAGCTCAGATTGTGCAGTCTGACCCCAGCCCAGGGGGGAGTGAAACAGAAGTAGGAACTGAGTTAAGGATAAAAACCCCCTGGTCTTCTTTGTTTGGTGTGCTCTTGCAATCTTGATTGACACAGGAGGCACCCTTCTGCAGAAGTAAATTGCCTTGCTGAGAGAATTAAACTTTTGCCTGAGTGCTGGTTTCACTTCACAGCACCGAGCATTTATTCCTAAAGCATTTTATATCCAACACATACCACTCTGTGAAGTATGACTTTTCTTATAGATTAAATGCTACTATCCTAAATTAACTTCACTCATTGTTTAAACAGCTTTATTGAGGTAAAATTGGCAGACAATAAGCTAAATGGATTTATAGTGCACAATTTGATAAGTTTTGAGATATATACATATTTTCATAAAATCATCCTTACAATCAAGATAATGAACATATCCATCACCCCAATAGTCTGTTCATGTCACTTTCTGGAACACAGGCTTTTCATGTTGGACTCCCTCTGTAGTGATTTGTGGGAATAGCTGAGAGCAAAATTCATGCTTAATCACTGTATTCTCCACCACCACACAGTCATAATAAGACAAAATTCTAGCTTTACCTGAGAATGTTCTTCTGTGAAGCAATTAGTGTGTTAATTTACTAAATCTCATCCATTGAACATCCATCTTTTTAATATTCTGTGTGATGAGAAGTATACACATAAAGTATTTCTGCTGTATGTTCAAGTATGATGGTTGCCTTGAGGAGAAGCACTTGGTGATTGAGTTGTAAGCTGAACTCACAACCTTTTTTCTGGGACACAATTTTTTACTCGAAATATTGAGTGACAGAAAAATATGTTTATTTGGACTTGTGTGGTTGGCAGGCATTTTCTTGAAAATAAATGAAATGGGCTTGTTATTTGAAGGAAATCTTAACCATATTTGCTGCTAAAGATAAAGTTTTAGCTTTCAAAGAAAGTTAAGATTTTGGAAAACTCATATCTGACATTGTGATCTAAAAATCTCCTAATACTTAAAAACTTTTCTGAAGAAATCAGTGATGATATTAGCAAATGTGATTTTGAAAAATATTGTGTAAAGAAATGCATCAACATTTGGAAGAGTCACATACTTTAATGAACCAATATTTTCTTAATGACCATTGCATGATGTTATAAAACCAGGCATGGGTAAAAAATATTTATTCAAAGTATGAATAGAACAATGGATTTTGATGCAACAGACTTGAGTTCATTAACATGATTTTCAGTTTCACAGTGTAACCATCATTTAAGAAGCCCTTCCACCTGGCATGGTGTCTCAGACCTATAATCACAGCAATTTGGGAGGCCAAGGCAGATGGATCATTTGAGATCAGAAGTATGAGACCAGCCTAGCCAACATAGCAAAACCCCATCTCTACTAAAAATTACAAAAAATTGGCTGGGTGTGGTGGTTCACACCTGTAATCCCAGCACTTTTGGAGTCCAAGGCAGGTGGATCACAAGGTCAGGAGATCAAGACCATCCTGGACAACATGGTGAAACCCCATCTCTATTAAAATACAAAATATTAGCTGGGCATAGTGGTGCACGCCTGTAGTCCCAGGTACGCGGGAGGCTGAGGCAGGGGAACTGCGTGAACCTGGGAGGTGGAGACTGCATTGAGCCAAGAGAGCGCCACTGCACTCCAGTCTGGTGACAGAGCAAGACTCCATCTCAAAAACAAAACAAAACAAAACAAAACAAACAAAAAACAAAAATTAGCCAGGTGTGGTGGTGCACACCTGTAATCCCAGCTACTCAGGAGGCTGAGGAACAAGAATTGCTTGAACCTGGGAGGCGGAGGTTGCAGTGAGCCAAGATTTTACCACTGCACTCCAGTCTCCAGCCTCCAGCCTGGGCAACAGAGCAAGGCTATCTCAAAAGAAAAGAAAAAAAAAAAGAAAAGAGAAAAGAGAGAAGAGGAGAAGAGAAGAGAAAAGAAAGTGAGAAAGAGAGAGAGAGGGAGAGAGGGAAAGAGGGGATAGAGCAAGACTATCTCAAAACAAAGAAAAGAAGAGAAAGTGAGAAAGAGAGAGGGAGAGAGAGAGGAAAAGAAAAGAAAAGAGAAAAGAGAAGAAAGAAACAGCCTCATCAAATTTTGGTGTGGTATCAAATAATAGTATTCTCAATTATCTAAAAGGCTATTTAAAATACTCAGCCCTTTTCCAGCTACATATCTCTGTGAATTTGGATTTTTTTTGTTTCCTTCGACAACAACAAAAAACATAATGCAACAGATTGAATGCAGAGGCAAATATAAGAACCCAGCTTTCTTCTATTTAGGCAGCCATAAAAGAGATTTGTGAAATTGTAAACATTTGGTGTCCTCAAAGTCCTTAGGTGTATAAAAGTGTCCTGAGACCCAAAGTGCGATAACCTCTGTGGGTTTAACCCTGAGTTAAATCCAGGTATGTTGTATGTTATTTGATTCTCACAAGAATCCTAAGGGGTAGACTTTACCATCTCCATTTTCTAGATGGGGCTAAGAATCTCAGGTTAAAAAACTTCCCTAATGATTTGTTCTTTTGACTCTCTAATGCCAAAATGCATGACTTCCCAGAATTCGTGCTAAAGTCCAGTTAGTCTCATCAAGGATAATGATAACTGAGGGACACAGACTCAAAGTCTGGCAGGGTATCACCTTGTCCACTCTGCCACCTCATTCTTCAAGGAAATTTACTGGAGGAATGTTCAGTACTTTATGGGAGACAAGACTCAATTTTCTTGGCCTCTAGGAGCTGGGACTTGACTATGGCAGCAGCTTGCTTTTCCCATCTGGGATTGACAAGAGCCAATCATCAGAGCAGCTTCCCACCCCTGGAACCCAGCATTGATTGGCTCCCCTCAAGCCTCCATTTCCAGCTCTCCTCCTCCACCCAGGCCAGTTTTCTCCCTCCAGCATCACATCTGAGTGATGCACAATTTCCAGCCAAAGCCCTACAGCCACCCCTCTTCTGCCACATCTTCACCAGCTTCTGCTGGACCCCTCAATTCCCCCAGCCAGAGCTGCCCTGTGGAATGCTCCACCAGTGGGCTTCTGCTCTGGTTCTTTGTTGTTAGGAGGCTTTTCTGTGGATGTATTCAACATCCTTTTCTCCTTATTTGGGACCTGACTTCCCTTCTTGAGGCCATTTCCCTCCATCTTAAGAACAGAATGTGTCTTCTTGAGCTCCCAGAAGTCTGGGCTAGGAAGAGGGGACAAGAGGAATCCAACTTCATCTGCTAGACCTAGGACCAACCTCCACTCATCCTCCACACAGAGCCTTCACCATGTGGTTAAGCCCTCTCCCTCCCATCCTTGGCAGTGCATCTAATAAGGCAGTTCCTCTCATGACTGCAAGACCACCCACATAGTCTTTTGGGGTCTCTCTTCTGGTTTCTTCTGTACCCTATACCTTCCCCTCTTCCTAGGTGATTTCACTTAAAATTATTTTATGTTAGCATTATTTTTTTTCAGTGCTGTGACAGGTAGAAATTGGTATATTAATATGTTCTCGTACAGCTAATAAAGACATATCCAAGATTGGGCAACTTATAAAGAAAACATTTTAATGGACTCACATTTCCACGTGGCTGGGGAGGCCTCACAATCATAGAGGAAGGTGAAGGAGGAGCAAAGTCATGTCTTACATGGTGGCAGGCAAGAGGGCATGTGCAGGGGAACTGCTCTTTCTAAAACCATCAAATTTCATGAGCCTTATTCACTATCATGAGAACAGCATGGGAAAAACCTATCCCTATGATTCAATTACCTAGCACCAGGTACCTCCCATGACACATGGGGATTATGGGAGTTACAATTCAAGATGAGATTTGGGTGGGGATACAATCAAACCATATCATCTGCCCCTGGCCCCGCCTGTATCTCATGTCCTCACATTTCAAAACCAATCATATCTTTCCAACAGTCCCCTAAAGTCTTAACTCATTTCAGTGTTAACTCAAATATCTACAGTCCAAAGTTTCATCTGAGTCAAGTCATGTCCCTTCAGCCTATGAGCCTGGAAAATCAAAAGCAAATTAGTTACTTCCAAGATACAATGGCGGTAAAGGCATTGGGCAAATACTCCCATTCCAAATGGGAGAAATTGGCCAAAAAGAAGGGGCTACAGGCCCCATGCAAGTCTGAAATCCAGTGGGGGCAGTCAAATCTTAAAGCTCCAAAATAATCTCCTTTGAGTCTATGTCTCACTTCCAGGTCATGTTGATGCAAGAAGTGGGTTCCCATGGTCTTGGGCAGCTCTGCTCCTGTGACTTTGCAGGGTACAGTCCCACTCCTGCCTGCTTTCACAGGCTGGTTGAGTATCTGTGGATTTTCAGGCACACAGTGCAAGCTGTTGGTGGATCTAACATTCTTGCACCTGGAGGATGGTGGCCCTCTTCTCACAGCTCCACTAGGCAGTGCCTAAGTGGGGACTCTGTGTAGGGGCTCTGACCCCACATTTCCATTTTGTATTGCCCTAGAAGAGGTTCTCCTTGAGGACTCAGCCCCTGAAGCACACCTCTGTCTGGACATACAGGCCTTTCCATACATCCTCTGAAATCTAGGTGGAGGTTCCCAAACCTCTATTCTTCACTTCTGTGCACCTACAGGCCAAACACCATGTGTAAGTAGCCAAGTGTTGGGGCTTGCACTCTCTGAAACAACAAGCTGAGCTGTACATTGGCCCCTTTTAGCCATGACTGGGACTCAAAGAACCAAGTCCTGAGACTGAAAAAACAGCAAGGCCCTGGGCTTGGCCCATGAAACCATTTGTTCCTCCTAGGCTTCCTGGACTGTGATGGGAGGGGCTGTTGTGAAGACCTCTTACATGCCCTGGAGACATTTTCCACATCATCTTGGTGATTAACATTTGGCTCCATGTTACTTATGCAAATTTCTACAGCTGGGGCTTGAATTTCTCCTCAGAAAATGAGGTTTTTTTTCTATCACATAATCAGGGTGCAAATTTTCTGAACTTTTAGGCTCTGCTTCTTTTTTAAACCTAAGTTCCAATTCCAAACCATATCTTTGTGAATACATAAAACTGAATGCTTTTAACAACCAAAGTCACCTCTTGAATGCTTTGGTGCTTAGAAATTTCTTTCTCCAGATGCCCTAGATCATCTCTCTCAAGTTCAAAGTTCCACAGATCTCTAGGGCAGGGGCAAAATGCTGCCACTCTTTTTGCTAAAGCATAACAAGAATCGCCTTTACTCCATTTCCCAATTAAGTTCTTCCTCTCCGTCTGAGACCACCTAAGCCTGGACTTTTTGGTCAAAACTATTCAGCGAGTCTCTAGGAAGCTCCAAACTTTTCCACATCTTTCTGTCTTCTTCTGAGCCTTCCAAACTCTTACAACCTCTGCCTGTTACCCAGTTCCAAATTTGCTTCCACATTTTTGGGTATCCTTATAGCAGCACACCACTCTACTAGTACCAATTTACTGTATTGGTCTGTTCTCATACTACTAATAATGACATACCCAAGACTGGGTAATTTATAAAGAAGAAGAGGTTTAATGGATTCATAGTTCATGTGGCTGGGGAGGCCTCAAAATCATAGGGGAAGGTGAAAGAGGAGCAAAGGCATGTCTTACATGGCAGCAGGCAAGAGGGCAGGTGCAGGGGAACTGCTCCTTATACAGCTGTCAGATCTCATGAGACTTATTTACTATCATGAGAACAACATGGGAAAAACCTACCCTCATGATTTAGTTACCTCCCACCGGGTCCCTCCCATGATATATGGGGATTATGGGAGCTACAATTCAAGATGAGATTTGGGTGGGGACACAGCCAAACCATATCATATGGTAATGAATAAATCTGCATTACTCTTGCCCTCATGAAGCTTATAGTCTACTTTAGTTTCTATATTCATATTGATTGCTCATTCAAAGAACTTGCCCAAAGCCATTTAATAGACATAAAGAAAATATTTGATTAAAAAATGATGTTCTTTTTACTAAGTTTTTGCAGTTATTCCAATATACATATATGGAACATTTATATACTCATATAGAAACTCTATACTCCCTTTTATGGTTTCTATAGCCCTTTGATCATTCTAGTATTTATAGTGCTCTTATTACTATGCAATATTTCATGTATGCATCTACTCTTAAAGTACACTCTGAAGATCTTGAGGGAAAGAGCTATAGCTAACTTACCTTTTTTTCCTTCCCACCTTTTCCTAGTACTAACAGCTGCTGAGTACATCTAGAATGACTGATATCTCTTGCTGATCAAACAATAATGTGTTTTATGGATTATTATTTACAAAATTATACAAATGAAAGACATAGTAGTTTACTAATGAAAGACATGGTTATTATTAATATTGTGCTGTTGCTTTAATAACAAGACATACTTTTATTAAGTGTCTTTGCACCCCAAGTTATTCTCTCTTTCTCTTGTATGTACAAAAGCAGACCATCCTGAGCTAAGTAACAGGGTTGTTTCAAATATTCTTAAAAAGTTAGAATCAGCTCCAAATAACACTGGGTATGGGTGCATAATACCTGATTGGGGGGAAATTATAGATATAAAGACTTTGGGCAAATTCATGTTTTACGCATGTGGTATATGTACAGACTTTAGACTTTTGTCTCACTGTTTAATTCCCACCTTCCTCCAACCCTCATCAAAGAAAGAAACCCTAAAGGTGGACTGAAAAGCCTCATATGTCAAGAAGCGTCTTCACATAGAAAGCTCTTTTCTGAGCCCCTTTGGATAGTCAGTGGGCAAAACTTACCCTTTCTGGCTGGGAACAAAACCCACAGGCTATGATTAAGGAATTCATTGGAGAGTGTGGTTTCCATCTGGAGGAAGCATATTTTACACACACCTTGTCTGTGTTAGAAGAGGACCAGGGACACTCTGTGAGTGTGTTTGGCTGACTGGCACGTATCTCAGTAGAAGATCTCTTGTACACCTGTCCCCACTTACATGAGTGTCATAACCAGGGCTTTGTCCAAGTTATCCCACTGGCCTCACTATGGGGCTGACCAGAAGACCTGTGATCTGTGTAGTGAGAAAATCATTTGGTGTATTTCAGTGTTTGCATAAGATTTTTTTTGTGTTGAGTATGGGTGCTCTGTATCATTGCCAGAGCATCGGGCAAGACACAAAAATCTCCATGGAAAACTATCTCATCTTTTAAATTTTCCTCATTGTTCACAAAACCTACATGGGTGCTCACTAATTTCTCCCATATGAAATTTGGGCAGTGGTCCTGAGGTCTTCCTATTGGTAATTCCACACTGGAAATGTCATTATTAACTGAAGACAGATTATACCACCCAAATATCCTCATGTGTGTCTCATTTAGCTTCTTTAGCATTATGATTAGAATAAATGGCCCAGCTTCTGCTTGGAGCTTCCATAGAGAGCACCAGGCCTTGCCATGCTGGGTGAGAGAGGATCATCCATGCCTTTGTGGAAAAATATAAGATAAGTGACAGGCAGTTTCCAACAAGAGTAAAAATCACCTCTCTCAAAAAAAAAAAAAAAAAAATCACAAAGCTCCAATCAAGGACCTTGATGACAAGTGAAATTAAATAAAACATGAGTGATGAAACACTGTAATATGTTTATGGTGAGCTAGTCCAGACAGCTGATAATTAATTGTTGTCCAAATAGCAACTTGGCAGTAGATGACTGTAACCAGAATACAGAGCACTAGTTAGTTAAAAGTACTAATAAGATTTTTGCTTCTTTTGAAGACTCACTTCCAAGGGGAGGAAAAGATAGAGGAAAATCATGGACCTTCCATGTGCCTGGACTGCCTGCAAGTCTGTATTCTGACCCATTGTTGGCTTTTTGCTTTTACATTCCTTTCTGCCGTAGTAATGCTATTTGTGCTGTGCAGTCCCAGAGCAAATGTCTGTGTGTGTTTTATCCTGGGCTACCACCCACAGAACCTAAAAAATCTGAAAACAAATAAATGCAGATGCGCACAATTTAAGTAAGTTAAAAAACATGTTCTTATTTATCTGCCTAGATTCTTACACTTAAAATAGCTTTGGTTTGAATCCTCTTCAGCCTCCTGTTTTTCCTGAATCTGAAAGCTGTCCTGCAGAGAAGAAAGATAGCGTTTAGAAAAGGAAACAGATTCCTCAAATGAACTTAAATAAAATGCACATATAAAAAGAAGCCAAGAACTAAAAGAAGGCCTTGGAGATTTCCCATTTGAAGTCTCAATTTCCTTACCTGTGAAATAAGATTGGACCAGATGATCTCTCTGGTTCCTTAAGCAATCCTGCTTCTTAAACTATTAGTGGCATAGAATTCAAAGAATGTGTGGAAGCTAAATCCAAACATGTATAATTTA
The DNA here is from genome assembly GCF_000951045.1 of Mandrillus leucophaeus. Taxonomy (NCBI): domain Eukaryota; kingdom Metazoa; phylum Chordata; class Mammalia; order Primates; family Cercopithecidae; genus Mandrillus; species Mandrillus leucophaeus. The sequence continues at coordinate 354,035 of NW_012098832.1, forward strand.
AATGCCACTTAGAAGTAGAAGAAATGAGCTCAGCATGTTGGCTCACACCTGTAATCCCAGCACTTTGAGAGGCGAAGGCAAGCAGATCACTTGAGGTCAAGAGTTCGAGACCAGACTGGCCAACCTGGTGAAACCCCATCTCTACTAAAAACAAAAAAATAAAACTAAAAAAAGTGCCAGGCATGGTGGCACACACCTGTAGTTCCAGTTACTTGGGGGGCTGAGGCAATAGAATTGCTTGAACCCAGGAGGCGGAGGTTGCAGTGAGTTGAAATCGCTCCACTGCACTCCAGCCTGGGTGACATAGCGAGACTCTGTCTCAAAAAAAACACAAACAAACAAACAAAAACCAAACAAACAACAACAGCAACAACAAAAAAAGGAAGTAGAAGAAATGATCATACAACATAATCTCCTAATCTGAATTTTTCCCATGGTTCTCGCAGTTTGTATACAGAGGTAATAGAGCTAAACCTCGGATAGCCAGAAATTTGTTAATTAGGCTTTCTAGCTGATGACACACTAATAAGTATAAGTCTGGGCCTGCCCACTTCTTTTTGGAATTGTTTTTATATCTTCATCCATGTTTTGGTTTGAATGTATACCCACAAACTCATGTTGGAATTTAATTGCCATTGTAAAAACATTAAGACGTGGGGCTTTTAAGCAGTGATTAGATCTTAGTGGCTTCATCCTCATGAATGGATTATTGCTGTTAGTGCAGGAGTGGGTCAGTTCTCATGAGAAAAAGGAAACCCTGTCACACCTGCTGTCTTGCCTTCTGTCTTCTGCCATGGAATAACCCTAACCAGATACTGACGCCATGCTCTTAAACTTCCCAGCCTCCAGAACGTTGAACCACATAAACTTCTTTTGTCTGTATATTACCCAGTATGTGATATTCTGCTATAGCAGCAGAAAATGGGCTAAGACAATACCATTCCCCTTCCACCTCATAGGCACCCATTCTGTGCATGTCCCTGCATTCCAACTTCCACTTATTTTTCTAAAATATGCATCCTAAAATATAGTATTATTATATTTTTAAATTTTTATGTAAAATTTACATAAAAATCTATGTTTATATTTTTATATATGAATTGCTTCTGATCACTGTGTATTATTATGTTGATTGGATATATGCTCCATTTTGCTTATGTATTTTCCTATTGATAGACCTTCTCATTGCCTTGACTTTTACCCATAACTCTGTAAACAACATTCTTATACAAAAATTACTATAGAACATTTACTCAGGAATAGAATTGCTGGATCTTAGGGTATGTGCCTATTCAAGTGCACTAGCTGCTCACCAAAATGAATTCAGAAACCCACCCCTAGTCTATGTCTGTTTATATTTCCACATCCCACCTTTATATTAATTTCTAATTCTTGACAATTAATGGGTTAAATGGTATTTACTGTTTGAATTTTCATCCCTCTAATTATTCTTGAGGTTGAGTCGCTGTTATAAATGCAACAATGCTGTGTTCACTATCCAGTTTTCCTTTTCTAGACACAGAGGAAGAATATACTTTACAGCTTCCCTTGCAGTTAGGTTGTGGCCATGTGAATGAGTCCTGGCTAATGAAATGTGGGTGGGATTGTAATATTATCATTTATTATATTCTGAGAGATTCTCAAAATGTTTGTGTAGTTATCTTTACTCCCCTCTCTCCCTTTTGCCCTCTATACAATTAGGAGGGGTGTGGGGGGTTCAGCAGGGATCCATTCTCATATGTGACGTAAAGAATGTACTATTAGCAAACATCACCATCATCCTCTAAAGTATAGCAACATGGTGCCCTTGTTGCCCTGGCCAAAACCTTATATATGAAGTAAATGGGAAAATGTCCTACTTGTGAAGGTTTCTTGTAGCTCAGAAAGTTTTTAGGGAATTTTTCCAAGTTTTGAAGAGAAACAAAAGGAATGAACTTCTGTTTTCAGAGGAGGGCTACATAGTATTGTACTATCTGTAGTTGTCAGTGTTGTATAATCAGATTAGTGGTTTTAGCCTTTACTAAAAACAAACAAGAAGGGATCTGGCTTGAGCCAGATAATAGTGAAAATATTATATTGACAATGTTACATTTGGTACTGTACCCCTTAGAGGAAGTATCTTTATTCAACTAAGAATCAAGATATTATAAGTAAGGAAGTATATGCTTCCCATGCAAGCCATTGTCCAGCTTTTTACCACAGTTGCTAGAAATGCTTCTAAGTTCCAGTAACTTAAGAAATATAATTTTATTTGCATCTGAGAGGAGGGAGTAACAGTCTTTCTTTTAAAACAACATAGTCCATTTTATTTATTTTCTTGAGTACTCTTCATAATCATTATCCAATACTGGGCATGTTTTCTTACTCGCAGGGTTTATAATGCAACACACAGTCGTCAATTTCCCTGTCAATCATGGCTGCTAATTATTCTTTTGTTCCTGTATGAAGAATTTGCATTGTCTTAATGCTATCTGTCCTCTTGCTCCCATCCCCCAACAGACCCCACTGTGTGATGTTCCCCTCCCTGTGTCCATGTGTTCTCATTGTTCAACTACCATTTATGAGTGAGAACCTGTGGGGCTTAAAACCTAGATGACGGGTTGTTGGGTGCAGCAAACCACCATAGCACATGTATACCTTTATAACAAACCTGCACATTCTGCACATATATCCCTGAACTTAAAGTATAATTTAAAAAATTTTTGCATTGTCTTCAGTCTAAAGTTTAGCATCAACAGAATTAGTGGAATGAATTAATAGTACTGTTACGAATTCATTGCAAAAAGTTCATCACCCAGGCACATAGTCATCAGATTATCTAAAGTCAAGAGAAAGAAAAGAATCTTAAGAGCAGTGAGGTAAAAGCATCAGGTAACCTACAAAGAAAAATCTATCAGATTAACATGAAAGCTCTCAGTAGAAACCCTACAAGCCAAGCAGTGTTGGGGTCTTAGCTTTAGTCTCTTCAAATAAAGTAATTGCCAGCCAAGAATTTAGTATCCAGCTAAACTAAGCTTGATAAATGAAGGCAAGATAAAGTATTTTTCAGACAAACAAGTGCTGAGAGAATTTGCCACTACCAAGTCAGCACTATAAGAAATACTAAAAAGAGTTCTAAATCTTGAAACAAAACCTCAAAATACACCAAAATAGAACCTCCTTAAAGTGTAATTCTCAGAGGGCCTATATAACAATAACATGATACAAAAAAAAAAAAAAAAAAGAAAAAGGTATCAAGCAACCACTAGCACAGTGAATAATACAATACCTCAATTCTCAACACTAACATTGAATGTAAATGTTCATTCAATGTTCACATGAACATTAGATGTGAACAATGGCCCAAACAGTTCCCTTAAAAGATACAGAATGTCAGAATGGATAAAAGTCCACCAACCAAGTATCTGCTGTCTTGAAGAGACTCACCTAACACATAAGGACTCACATGAAATTAAAGTAAACGGGTGGGAAAAGATATTCCATGCAAATGGAAATGAAAAGTGAGCAGGAGTAGCTATGTTTACATCAGACAAAGCAGTCTTTAAAGCAACAGTTTAGAAAGACAAAGAGGGACATTATATCACAATAAAATGATCAGTCTGACAGGAAAATATCACAATCTTAAATATATATGCCCCCTAACATGGGAGCTACCAAATTTATAAAACAGTTATTACTAGACCTGAGAAATGAGATAGATGGCAACACAATAACAGTGGAGAACTTCAATACTCCACTGACAACACTAGACAGGTCATCAAGACAGAAAGTCAACAAAGAAACAATGGACTTAAACTATACCCTAGAAAAAATGAACTTACCCGATATTTACAGAACATTCTATGCAACAACTGCAGAATATACATTCTTTTCATCAGCACATGCAGCATTCCCCAAGATATGATAGGCCACAAAAAAATTCCCAATACATTTGAGAAAATCAAAATTACATCAAGTACCCTCTCAGGCCACAGTGGAATAAAATTAGAAATTAGTTCCAAAAGGAACCCTCAAAACAATACAAATATATGGAATCTGCTCCTAAATTACATGTGAGTCAACAATGAAATCAAGATGGAAATTAAAAAATTTTTTGAACTTAATAATAATAGTGACACAACTTATCAAAGGCTTTGGGACATAGCAAAAGCAGTGCTAAGAGGAAAGTTCATAACATTAAATGCCTACATCGAAAAGTCTGAAAGAGCACAAATAGACAACTTAAGGTCACATCTCAAGGAACTAGAGAAATAAGAACAAACCCAACCCAGCAGAAGAAAAGAAACAATAAAGATCAGAGGAGAACTAAATGAAATTGAAACAAACAAACACACACACACAAAACACAAAAGATAAATGAAACAAAAAGCTGGTTCTTTGGAAAGACAATCAAAATTGATAGACCACTAGTGAGATTAAACAGGAAAGGTAAAGGTCCACATATGCTCCATTAGAAATGAACTAGGAGATATTACAACCAACACCACAGAAATACAAAAGATCATTCAAGGCTGGTATGAACACCTTTACATGCACAAACTAGAAAATCTAGAGGACATGGATAAATTTCTGGAAAGATACAGCCCTCCTAGATTAAAACAGGAAGAAATAGGAACTCTAAACAGACCAATGACAGGCAGTGAGATTGAATTGGTAATAAAAAATTAGCAACAAAAGAAGTCTAGATGGATTCACAGCTGAATTTTATCAGGCATTCAAAAAAGAATTGGTACCAGTCTTACTGAAACTATTCTAAAGATAGAGAAAGAGGGAATCCTCCCTAAATCATTATATGAAGCCTGAATTACCCTAATACCCAAACCAGGAAAGCACATAACAAAAATGAAAACTACAGACCAATATTCCTAATGAACATAGATGCAAAAATTCTCAACAACATACTACCTAACTGAATCCAACAGCATATCGAAACGATAATGCACCATGATCAAATGGGTTTCCTACTAGGGATGCAAGAATGATTTAACATACACAAGCCAATAAATGTGGTTCATCACATAAATAGAATTAAAAACAAAAGTCACACGATCATCTCAATAAATGCAGAAAAAAGCACTTGACAAAATCCAGAATCCCTTTATATTTAAAACCCTCAGCAAAATCAGCATAGAAGGGGCATACCTCAAGGTAATAAAGCCATCTATGACAAAGCCACAGCCAACATTATACTGAATGGGAGAAAGTTGAAAACATTACCCCTGAGAACTGGAACAAGGCAAGGATGCTGACTTTCACCACTTCTATTCAACATAGTATCAGAAGTTCTAGCTAGAGAAATTAGAAAAGACAAAGAAATAAAGGGCATCCAAATCGCTAAAGAGGAAGGAAAGTTGTTCCTATTCACGGATGATATGATCGTATACCTAAAAGCCCTAAAGCCTCATCCAAAAAGCTCCCAGAACTGATAAATACATTCAGCAAAATTTAAGAATACAAAATCAATGTACACAATTTGGTAGCACTGCTATACACCAACAGTGACCAAGCTGAGACTAAAATCAAGAACTCAGCCCCTTTTGCCACAGCTGCAAAAATAAAGCAAGATACTTATGAATATACCTAACCAAGGAGGTGAAAAATCTCTACATGAAAAACTACAAAACACTGCTGAAAGAAATTATAGACAACACAAATGGAAATACATCCCATGTTCATGAATGGGTAAGATCAATTTGTGAAAATGACCGTATTGCCAAAAGCAATCTACAAATTCAATGACATTTCCACCAAAATACCATCATAATTCTTCACAGAACTAGAAAAAAGAATCCTAAAATTCCTGTGGAACCAAGAACAAATCTGGAGGCATCACATTACCTGACTTTAAATTATACTACAATGTTATATTTACCAAAACAGTGTAGTATTGGTATAAAAATGAGCACATGGACCAATGGAACAGAATAGAGAACCCAGAAATAAAGCCAGATAGCTATAGCCAACTGAATGAGTGAGATCAAGCATTGGTTACATGTTGCTCACTATGTCCAGGTTATGTTTATGTTGTTGTCATTTCCCCAGAGTTACACACAAGGGTGACACTAATAAAGATTGAGTTTAATTGCTTTTTAAAGTGTCTTCAAAAATATTATACTGTGAATCAGCATTGGAATTTTATTATGCACATAGAAAGGCACACAAACAGAAAACTTTAATGTATAATAAAATCTATATCTAAAATGAGTCTAAAAGAATTTTTTAGTAAGATGCAAATGTATAAATTCTAAGTGATAATACATTGTCAGTTTAATTGGAGGCATTTTTTCTCCTTTTTGGTGGAAAATAAAATAATGGTGCATCTTAAATTTAATAAAATGTAGCAGTGATCCTACATATGTCTTTTCACTCACCTTTTAGGTAGACTGAGAACTATGGGAGTGAGGGGCTCCAGCCTGGGAGTCTTATACAATAATTAATTTTGGCTCTCCTGGACAACAGCTGATAGAACACTTGGGTTTCATTCCTGTGCATGCATCTCATTCTGTGTTTTAAGCAATGATCTCCTCTTGTCTTTGCTAGACCAATATAGACCTTGGCCATGGTTCTTTCTCCTGCAGCATCTAGTTCTGGTCTTCCATCTTCATGATCCACAAAGCTAACGCACCTAGTCCCAGGCTGGAGCCCCTCACTCTCATAGTTCTCAGTCACATCCACCTGACAATGCAAGACCCACTTGCCTCCTTCTAGAGCTCTTCCTGGCCAGATAATGCTGGATCTTAGCCATTCAGACTCCAAAGGATACTATTCACTAGAGGACAAAGCAAGTGTGCGGTAACACAAACAAAAGCAACTTTAAGGCCTTTAAAAGGAACCTTCATCTGCTTTAATTAGGAATACCTTGGAGAAATGTCACCTCACAAAATACCTTTGTCTTCTCTCCATTTTCTCTCTTTTTGATTTCTCACTGAAATAACCAAATTTCTCCTGTGTTCTCTTGATATCAATTTGTCTCTCATTAGCATCTAAGGTCCACCTCCAAACTTACCTTTGAGTCTCCTTTTAAATATCCAAACTTTGTGGAAGGTTTTAACAACCACTTGCAAGCATCTGATTTAGAAATCTTAAGCATTGGGCCACTTTCATCTCCAGACTATAATGACATACCAAAACTATGCATATGGATTTGTGTGGAATGAAATACGTATTCTGAAACCAAACCATCTCTACATAAGGGAGCTGGGTGTAGGATGTCAATTAGTCATGACTGCACTTCCCTAACTACAAAAGCAACTCAAAGTTTATGATAGAGAGTAGCATTATCTTAAATGTGAGGATCTGGTCTTTTTTTTTCTTTTTTTCAGTTGCAAGATTTAATAGAGTGAAAACAGAGCTCCAAAACAAAGGGAGGGGACCCAAAGTGGGTAGCCGTTGCTGGCTCGAATGCCTGGGTTTATATCCCAATCACTGTCCCTCCCACTGTGCTCTCAGGCAATAGATGATTGGCTATTACTTTATCTCCTGTTTTTGCCTAGTTAGCATTTTAGTGAGCTCTCTTTACTACCTGATTGGTAGGGTGTGAACTAAGTTGCAAGCCCCATGTTTAAAGGTGGATGCGGTCACCTTCCCAGGTAGGCTTACGGATTCTTAGTCCGCCTAGGAAGTCCAGCTAGTCCTGTCTCTCAGTCCCCCTTCTCAACAGAAAAACCCAAGTGCTGTTGGGGATGCTGGCCAACAACCTCTCTAGCTGCTTCCTGCTGATTTGGGGCATAGTAGGGGTCATGCAGTTGAGATTTCCTTGGGGGAGTGCCTTTGATGTCATCAACATCGAAGCATGGGCTAGAACGCTGGTCCAGGGGTCCACAGTAGATCTTAGTCATGGACTGTATCTGGGGCTCCATTTGAAGACCCATTTATAGTTTCACAGTTTTGATTCTGGAAGAGACAAACTTAACAAGGGGGTTAAAGATACAGGGATTGAAATGTATGGCCTGTAGTGCAGAGGATTATTTCTTTGGCACATTTCACAGGCCCTGACTATCTGCTTGATAGTTTTGAAAAGGCCTGATCCAGTAAATAATAACTTGGCCATCTGATGGGTGCTATCAAAGCCTAAGTGAAAGGTTTGGTGAAGGGTTTTAAGTAATTTCCATTGGTTAGCTGCAGGCAAAAGTATTTTTCCTTCTTCGGTGGCTAGCCATCCTGAGGGGAGGAAACTATGTCCTCGTGAGGTTCCCCATTCTATTTCTTCTGCTGAGTACTGGGGTTTGGTTTCTCAGAGGGGATTACCCCATATTAGGGGTCCTTCTATAAACATTTCTAATGGAGGGTCCTGCCTTGTGACTCTTTTGGCTTCAATATCCACTTGGCAGTTCCCTTCTCTTTCCCTTTCCTTTCCTTTCTGATGACTCCAGCAGTGTAAGATTGCCACCTCTTTAGGTTTCTGTACAAAACCTGGCACAAAGTCGTATTCAAAGGCCAACAGACTTTTAGAGGGAGATGCAGAATAAGGCTAATACACTCAAAATATCTCCAATAGGAAGACTTTGTTCATCCTCAAATGCTGCATTTCACTGCTTCTGTGATGCACATATTTTATCTTTTGAACTGGAATGTGTCTTACGGTTGTTACAGTTAAGGAGTGCTTGTGAAGTGATTGCTCACCTGCACATATTCAAACTGGGTCAGAGCTGTTTATGTTGTTGTCATTTTCCCAGAGTTACATATAAGGGTGACACTAATAAAGATTGAGTTTAATTGCTTTTTAAAGTGTCTTCAAAAAGATTATACCATGAATCAGCATTGGAATTTTATTATGCACATAGAAAGGCACATAAACAGAAAACTATAATGTATAATAAAATCTGTATCTAAAATGAGTCTAAAAGAATTTTTTAGTAAGATGCAAATGTATAAATTCTAAGTGATAATACTTTATCAGTTTAATTGGAGGCATTTTTCTCCTTCTTAGTGTAAAATAAAATAATGGTGCATCTTAAATTTAACAAAATATAGCAATGATCCTAAATATCTTTTCACTCACCTTTTAGGTAGAGGAAGTAGGCAACAAAAATGTATTCCAGTTTTTCACAGAAACTGCCTCCGAAATTCTTGGTAACTTTGGTGGAAAAAATAACCTCAACATCCCATTATTGTTTATTTCAGATTAAAGTACTAGATTTTACATATTCTATAAAAATACTCTTACTGGGTAGCTCTATAGCTCTCCCTCTCTTGCAGAACCCTCATCACAGTGTGTTAAGCAGTCTTGCTAAAGTGAGAGGTATAATAAGAAAGGAAGTACAGGGTTCTTGACTAGAGGACAAATTAGAACTGAAAATTGACATGCCCCACCCTTATTCCCCACCAAATGATAGTGGTTACTTGCCAGACCTCTAGAGATTAAGTCTCTAGCCTAACGTTTTATATAACCTGGCATGCAAATCACAAAGAGCCTTCAAATAAATTAGTATAATGCTTTTGAGAGTTTCAAACATTGACTCATCCAAAGTTTAAGTTTATCAAAAGCAAGGAAAATCTGGGTGCCAGTGATTGTCATAACATACTCTCCTCTGGATTGCCATCCCTTTCTCCTGGATTAAAACTGTTCAATTTTTAAGTGGGTGAGGATGAGTACAGACTTTGGGTTTAGTGGAGTGATTACTGTTGTAATAAAAAGCTAGATGTAAGCTAGATTGAGGAATTTAAATGGTACTGCTTCTTTCAGCATCCCTGGATTAAGAAATTCCAGATTGAAGCCAAGGGTGGACAGTTTATGCTAAAAAGTAATGTGGCAAACACACCAGCTTTTACATGTACCATTTTTCTTTATTTAATATCATTTTCTTTTTGGCCACTTAAGAGAAGTAACAATTATTTTATTTTATTTTTTAATTAACAAATAATAATTATACATGATCATGGGATACTTAGTAAAGTTTTGATACAAATAGGTACAGTGATCAGATCAGGGTCATTAGTATATCCATCATCTCAAACATTTGTCATTTATTTGTGTTGGAAACTTTCAAGATTCTCCTCCTATTTGAAACTACATAATGTATTATTGTTTTTTTGTTTTTGTTTAATTTTAAAAACACTGTGCTGTCAAAAATGCTAACAACCATCTGTGTCTTTAGCAAGTTGTCATCTTTTTGCTGGTGGAGAACGTCACCTTAATGTTGATGGCTGCTGACCGCTAAGGGTGGTGGTTGCTGAAGGCTGTGGTGGTTGCAGCAATTTCTTAAAATAAAACAACAATGAAGTGTACCGGTTTGATTGACTCTTCTTTCATGAAAGATTTCTCTGTAGCATGCAATGCTGTTTGTTAGCATTTGACCAACAGTAGAACTTCTTTCGAAATTGGAGGCAATCTTCTTAAACCCTATCACTGGTTCACTGCTCTATCAATTAAGTGTATGAATATTCTAAATCCTTTGTTGTCATTTCAACAATGGTCACAGCATCTTTATGAGGAATAGATTGCATCTCAAGAAACCACTTTCTTTGCTCATCCATATGAAGCAACTTCTTTTTTTAATATACTTTAAGTTATGGGGTACACGTGCAGGACGTGCAGGTTTGTTACATAGGTATACATGTGCCATGTTGGTTCACTGCATCCATTAACTCGTCATTTACATTAGGTATTTCTCCTAATGCTACTGTTCCCCTAGCCCCCACCCCCTGACAGACCCTGGTGTGTCATGTTTCCCTCCCTGTGTCCATGTGTTCTCATTGTTCATCTTCCACTTATGAGTGAGAACATGTGGTGTTTTGTTTTCTGTCCTTGTGATAGTTTGCTGAGAATGATGGTTTCCAGTTTCATCCATGTCCCTGCAAAGGACATGAACTCATCCTTTTTATGGCTGCATAGTATTCCATGGTGTATATGTGCCACATTTTCTTTATCCCGTCTATTATTGATGGACAATTGGGTTGGTTCCAAGTCTTTGCTCTTGTGAATAGTGCTGCAATAAACATATGTGCATGTGTCTTTATAGTAGCATGATTTATAATCCTTTGGGTATATACCCAGTAATGGGATTGCTGGGTCAAATGGTATTTCTAGTTCTAGATCCTTGAGGAATTGCCACACTGTCTTCCACAAGGGCTGAACTAACCACCAACATTGTAAAAGCATTCCTATTTCTCTACATCCTCTCCAGCATCTATCATTTCCTGACTTTTTAATGATTGCCATTCTAACTGGCATGAGATGGTATCTCACTGTAGTTTTGATTTGCATTTCTCTAATAACCAGTAATGATGATCATTTTTTCATATGTCTGTTGGCTGCATAAATGTCTTCCTTTGACAAGTGTCTGTCCATATCCTTTGCCCACTTTTTGATGGGATTGTTTGTTTTTTTCTTATAAGGATTTGTTTAAGTAGTTCGCAGATTAGCCCTTTGTCAGATGGATAGATTGCAAAAATTTTCTCCCATTCTGTAGGTTACTGGTACACCTTGCTAATAGTGTATTTTGCTGTGCCTGAGCTCTATAGTTTAATTAGATCCCATTTGTCTATTTTGACTTTCGTTGCCATTGCTTTGGGTGTTTTAGTCATGAAGTCTTTGCCCATGCCTAAGTCCTAAATGGCATTGCCTAGGCCTACCTCTAGGGTTTATATGGTTTTAGGTCTTACATTTAAGTCTTTATTCCATATTGAGTTAATTTTTGTATAAGGTGTAAGGAAGGGATTCTGTTTCAGCTTTCTACATATGACTAACCAGTTTTCCAAGTACCATTTATTAAATAGGGTATCCTATCCCCATTGCTTGTTTTTGTCAGCTTTGTCAAAGATCAGATGGTTATAGATGTGTGGTGTTATTTCTGATGCCTCTGTTCTGTTCCATTGGTCTATATATCTGTTTTGGTACCAGTACCATGCTGTTTTGGTTACTGTGGCCTTGTAGTATAGTTTGAAGTCAAGTAGCGTGATGCCTCCAGATTTGTTCTTTTTGCTTAGGATTGTCTTGGCTATGTGGGCTCTTTTTTGATTCCATTTGAAGTTTAGAGTAGTATTTTCCAATTCTGTGAAGAAAGTCAGTGGTAGCTTGATGGGGATAGCATTGAATATATAAATTACTTTGGAAAGTATGTCCATTTTCACAATATTGATTCTTCCTATCCGTGAGCATGGAATGTTCTTCCATTTGTTAGTGTCCTCTCTTGTTTCATTGAGCAGTGGTTTTGTAGTTCTCCTTGAAGAGGTCCTTCACATCCCTTGTAAGTTGGGTTCCTAGGTATTTTATTCTCTTTGTAGCAATTGCGAATGGGAGTTCACTCATGATTTGGCTCTCTGTTTGTCTCCTGTTGGTGTATAGGAATGCTTGTGATTTTTGCACGTTGATTTTGTATGCTGAGATTTTGTATGCTGAGAAGTTGCTTATAGGTTTAAGGAGATTTTGGGCTGAGACAATGGGGTTTTCTAAATATACAATCATGTCATCTGCAAACAGGGACAATTTGACTTCCTCTTTTCCTAATTGAATACACTTTCTTTCTGTTGCCTGATTGCCCTGGCCAGAACTTCCAACACTATGTTGAACAGGAGTGGTGGGAGGGGGCATCGTTGTCTTGTGCTGGTTTTCAAAGGGAATGCTTCCAGTTTTTGCCCATTGAGTATGATATTGGCTGTGGGTTTGTCATAAATAGCTCTTATTATTTTGAGATATGTTCCATCAATACCTGGTTTATTGAGTGTTTTTAGCATGAAGGGTGTTGAATTTTGTCAAAGGCCTCTTTTGCATCTATTGAGATAATCATGTGGCTTTTGTCGTTGGTTCTGTTTATGTGATGGCTTACGTTTATTGATTTGTGTATTTTAAACCAGTCTTGCATCCCAGGGATGAAGCCAGCTTGATCAAGGTGGATAAGCTTTTTGATATGCTGCTGGATTCGTTTTGCTAGTACTTTATTGAAGATTTTTGCATCAATGTTCATCAGGGATATTGGCCTAAAATTTTCTTTTATTGTTATATCCCTGCCAATCAGGATGATGCTAACTTCATAAAATGAGTTAGAGAGGATTCCCTCTTTTTCTATTGATTGGAATAGTTTCAAAAGGAATGGTACCAGCTCCTGTGTGTACCTCTGGTAGAATTTGGCTGTGCATCCGTCTGGTCCTGGTCCTGGACTTTTTTGGTGGGTACGTTATTAATTATTGCCTTGATTTCAGAACCTGTTATTGATCTATTCAGAGATTTGACTTCTTCTTAGTTAGTTTTGGGAGGGTGTATGTGTCTAGGAATTCATACATTTTTCTAGACTTTATAATGCATTTGCATAGAGGTGTTTATAGTATTCTCTGATGGTAGTTTTTATTTCTGTGAGATCGGTGGTGACATCCCCTGTATCATTTTTTATTGCATCTATTTGATTCTTCTCTCTTTTCTTCTTTATTAGTCTTCCTAACAGTCTATCAATTTTGTAATCTTTTCAAAAAACCAGCTCCTGGATTCATTGATGTTTTGAAGGTTTTTTTTGTGTCTCTATCTCCTTCACTTCTGCTCTGATCTTAGTTATTTCTTGTCCTCTGCTAGGTTTTGAATTTGTTTGCTATAAA
>NW_012098832.1:367846-377841 GCF_000951045.1 Mandrillus leucophaeus
TTTGATTGCACTGTGGTCTGAGAGACAGTTTGTTGTGATTTCTGTTCTTTTACATTTGCTGAGGAGTGTTTTATTTCCAATTATGTGGTCAATTTTAGAATAAATGTGATGTGGTGCTGAGAAGAATGTATATTCTGTTGACTTGGGGTAGAGAGTTCTGTAGATGTCTATTAGGTCCACTTGGTCCAGACCTGAGTTCAAGTCTTAGATATCCTTGTTAATTTTCTGTCTCATTGATATGTCTAGTACTGACAGTGAGGTGTTAAAGTCTCCCATTATTATTGTGTGGGAGTGTAACTCCCTTTGTAGGTCTCTAAGAACTTGCTTTATGAATCTGGGTGCTCCTGTATTGGTTGCATATATATTTAGGATAGTTACATCTTCTTGTTGAATATATCCCATTATTATTATGTAATGGCCTTCTTTGTCTCTTTTGATCTTTGTTGGTTTAAAGTCTGTTTATCAGAGACTAGCATTGCAACCCCTGCCTTTTTTTGCTTTCCATTTGCTTGGTAGATCTCCTCCATCCCTTTATTTTGAGCCTATGTGTGTCTTTGCACTTGAGATGGGTCTCCTGAGTACAGCACACTGATGAGTCTTGAGTATTTATCCAATTTGCCAGTCTGTGTCTTTTAATTGGAGTATTTACCTCATTTACATTTAAGGTTAATATTGTTATGTGTGTATTTGTTCATGTCATTATGATGTTAGCTGGTTATTTTGCTCATTAGTTGATGAAGTTTCTTCATAAAATTGATGGTCTTTACAATTTGTCATGTTTTTGCAGTGGCTGGTACCATTTGTTCCTTTCCATGTTCAGTGCTTCCTTCAGGAACTCTTGTAAGGCAGGCCTGGTGGTGACAAAATTTCTTAGCATTTGCTTGTCTGTAAAGGATTTTATTTCTCCTTCACCTGTGAAGCTTAGTTTGGCTGGATTGGATATGAAATTCTGGGTTGAAAATTCTTTTCTTTAAGAATATTGAATTTTGGCCCCCACTGTCTTCTGACTTGTAGGGTTTCTGCAGAGAGATCCACTCTTAGTGTGATGGGCTTCCGTTTGTGGGTAACCCAACTTTTCTCTCTGGCTGCCCTTAACTTTTTTTCCTGCATTTCAACCTTGGTGAATCTGATAATTGTGTGTCTTGGGGTTGCTCTTTTCAAGGAATATCTTTGCTCTGTATTTCCTGAATTTGAATGTTGGCCTGCCTTGCTAGGTTGGGAAAGTTCTGGATAATATCCTGAATAGTGTTTTTTAACTTGGTTCCATTCTCCCTGTCACTTTCAGGTACACCAATCAAATGTAGATTTGGTCTTTTCACGTAGTCCCATATTTCTTGGTGGCTTTGTTCTTTTCTTTTCACTCTTTTTTCTCTAATCTTGTCTTCTCACTTTATTTCATTAAGTTGATCTTCAATCTCTGATATTCTTTCTTCCACTTTCTTCCACTGATTCTCTCACAATTGATAGAATCAGCTATTGAAGCTTGTGTATCCTTCATGAAGTTCTTGTGCTGTGTTTTTCAGCTCCATCAGGTCCTTTATATTCTTCTTTACACTGGTTATTCTAGTTAGCCATATCCATTTTCAAAGATTTTAGCTTCCTTGCAGTGGGTTAGAACATGCTTCTTTAGCTTGGAGAAGTTTGTTCTTACCCACCTTCTGAAGCCTACTTCTGTCAACTCATCAAACTCATTCTCCATCTAGTTTTGGTCCCTTGCTAGTGAGGAGTTATGATCCTTTGGAGGAGAAGAGGCATTCTGGTGTTAGGCATTTTCAGCCTTTCTGCTCTGGTTTTCCCCCTCTTTGTGGTTTCATCTGCCTTTTTTGTTCGATGCTGGTGACCTGTGGATGGGATTTTGGTGTGGATGTCCTTTTTGTTGACATTGATGCTATTCCTTTCTGTTTGTTGGTTTTCTTTCTACCGGACAGGCCCCTCAGCTGCAGGTCTGTTGGAGTTTGCTGGAGGTCCACTCCAGACCCTGTTTTCCTGGGTATCATCAACAGAGGCTTCAGAACAGCAAATATTGCTGCCTGATCCTTTCTCTGGAAGCTTCATCCCAGAATTTGGTGTCTATCAGCCTCTACTGGGAGGTGTATCCCAGTGAGGCTACACAGGGGTCAGGGACCCACTTGAGGAGGCAGTCCGTCTGTTATCAGAGCTCGAACGCCATGCTGGGAGAATCATTGCTTTCTTTAGAGCTGTCAGACAGGGATGTTTAAGTCTGCAGAAGCTGTGCCCACAGCTGCCTCTTCCCCTGGGTGCTCTGTTCAAGGGAGATGAGGATTATATCTATAAGTCACTGACTGGGTCTGCTGCCTTTTTTTCAGATATGCCCTGCTCACAGAGGTGAAATCTGGACAGGCAGTCAACCTTACCTAATGGCAGTGGGTTCCACCCAGTTTGAGCTTCCCAGCAGCTTTGTTTATGCTGTGAGCATAAAACTGCCTACTCAAGCCTCAGCAATGGCAGACGCCCCTCCCCCTCCAAGATCCAGCATCCCAGGTCAATCTCCGACTGCTGTGCTTGCAGCGAGAATTTCAAGGCAATGGATCTTAGCTTGCTGGGCTCCGCAGGCATGGAACCCACTGAGCCAGGCACTGGAGGGAATCTCCTGGTCTTCTAGTTGTGAAGATCATGGGAAAAGTGCTGTTTGGGCAGGAGTGTACCATTCTTCCTGGTACAGTCTTTCATGGCTTCCCTTGGCTAGGAAAGGGAAATCCTCTGACCCCTTGTGCTTCCCCAGTGAGGCGATACCCTACCCTGCTTCAGTTCACCCTCCGTGGGCTGCACCCACTGTCCAACCAGTCTTAATAAGATGAACCAGGTACCTCAGTTGGATATACAGAAATCACCCATCTTCTGCATCAGTCTCGCTGGGAGCTGCAGACCAGAGCTGTTCCTATTCAGCCATCTTGGAAGATCTCCCTGTATTATTGTTAACTATAGTCATCCTACAGTGGTATAGAGCACTAGAACTTATTCTTCCTATCTAGCTATAATTTTTGTATTCTTTAACAAATCTCTCCCTATCCTTTCCTTTCTCCTCTCCTGCCCAGCCTCTAATATCCTCTGTTCTACATTTCACTTCCATGAGATCAACCTTTTTAGCTTCCACATATAAGTGAGGACATTCGCTCTTTAATTTTCTGTTCCTTGCTTATTTCACTTATTATGCTGTCCTCCAGTTCTATCCATGTTGCCAGGAATGACAAGATTTTTATTATGTCTTATGACTGAATAGTATTCAATTGTGTATATATGCCACATTTTTATTTTCCATTCATCTGTTGTTGGACATATAGGTTGATTCCATATCTTGGCTATTGTGAATAGTGATAAAGTAAACATGGATGAGCAGATGTCTCTTCCATATACGGATTTCGTTTACTTCAGATATATCAGCAGTAGTGATATTGCTAGATCACATGGCAATTCTATTTGTAGTTTTTTGAGGAACCTCCATACTGATCTTAATAATGGCTGTACTAGTTTACACTTCCACCAATAGTGTATAACTTCTCTTTTCCCCACATCCTGGCCAGCATTTGTTACTTTTGTCTTTTTGGTAATAGCCACCAAACCGGAGTGAGATGACATACTTCATTGTGGTTTTGATTTGCATTTCTCTGATGATTAGTGATGCTGAGCATTTTTTCACGTATTTGTTGGCCATTTATATGTCTTCTTTTGAGAAATGTCTGTAAAAATTATTTGCAATTTTTTTTTTATCAGGTCGTTTGTTTCTTCACTCTTGAGATGTTTGAGTTCTTTATATATTCTGGTTATTAATTCCCTGTGGATGCATAGTTTGTAAATATTGTCTCCCATTCTGTAGGTTGGCTTTTCACTCTGTTGATTGTTTCTTGCACCATGCAGAAGCTTTTTAGTTTGATATAATTCTACTTGTTTATTTTTGCTTGTTATCTGTGCTTTTTAGGTCTTATTCATAAAATCTTTTCCCAGACCAATGTCCTAAATTATCTCTCTTATGTTTTCTTTTAGTATTTTTATAGTTTCACATTTTATGTTTAGGTCTTTGATCTATTTTGACTCGATTTTTGTAGAGGGTAAGAGGTAGGGGTTTATTTTCATTCTTCTGCATATGGATATTTAGTTTTCCCAGCATCATTTATTGAAAACCTGTCCTTTTCCCAGTGAGTGTTATTGACACCTTTGTCAAAAATCAGTTGGCTGTTGATATACATATTAGTTTCTAGGTTCTTTATTCTTTTACATTGGTCTATGTGTCTGTTTTTATGATAGTTGCATGCTGCTTTGCCTACTACAGCTTTGTAGTATATTTTAAAGTCCGGTAGTGTGATTCCCCCAGCGTTTTTCTTTTTGTTCAAGATTGCTTTGGCCAGTTGGGGTCTTCTGTGGTTTCATATTAATCTTAGAATTTTATTTTCTATTTAAATCCAGAATGTCATTGGTATTTTGATAAGGATTGCATTGAACCTGTAGGTTACTTTGCGTATTATTGTCATTTTAACAATATTAATTCTGTTGATCCATGAGCATGAGATGTCTTTCAAAAATGTGCCAATTTTAAGATTGTATCTGATTTTTCTTAGCTTCTGCATCTCTACAGCTTTCTCCTTGCATGATTCTTTAATGAAATGGCTGAACAAGTTTTTTTGTTCAAACTTGACTCGTTTTTTTTTTTTTTCTGAAAGTTTCCCCTAAGCCAGATTTCTTTTTAGCCAGTCCCAGAAAGTTCAGTGTACAACTGATAAATCCCATCCTCTGAACTTCTTATGATTTAGCTGATAGTTAGTACTCACTTTGTAGGGTCATGTGTTGGTGTGTTTGTGTGATGAATACCTCTTATCTCCTTGGCTAAAACTAGGAACAAACTAAAAGCAATACCCTGTCCCCAAGCATGTCAGGGTAATTTCTTCCAATACTAATTTAGTTTTTTCCTCCCTTTATTTTTCCTTCTCCATTTCTGGGAACCAGGTTCTGTGCTTCCTTGCCCAAGGGGAGGAAACAAATATATATATATGTGTGTGTGTGTGTGTGTGTGTATACATGCAAATATATGTACTTACATGCAAATATATATATACACACACATACACATATACATACACATAGACATATACATCTATAATAGAGATGGGATCTAGCATTATTGCCCAGGCTGGTCTTGAACTCCTGCGCCCAAGTGATACTCCTGCCTTGGCCTCCTAAAGTGCTGAGATTAGAGGCATGAGCCACTTCACTCAGCTCCTAAAGAAAGATTGTTACTGGGATTACTCTTCCTTATAGTCATTGACTCTCTCTGTTTTTGTTTGTTTGTTTGTGTTTTTTTTGTAAACACCTAAACTCATAGAAGGAATTATGCTGAATATTCCAAGGAGGGAACAGAACAGCAGAGTGTGTCTCAAAATGAGAAGAGACAAAAGGAAGATATTCCCTAGCTGGGAAACAGAGAGGCATACAGGTACCTCACCTAGTGGGAAACTTTGATCTTGATAGCTCCCCGGGCAAATGTCAGAACATCAGAAAAGAAATGTCTGAGCATATCTAGGGAGGCTGGATCCCAGGCATGTTGGAACAGTCTTGGCAGACATTCCTGTGTCCCACATATGGCCTATGAGCAAATTGCCCTTGGACTTCAGAGGAACAAACAGGCTTACACAATGAACATATCCATGATGAACACATTGTAATGAAGACTAGACACCTTTCTATATCCTCCTGGTATCTCTCAAGACTCTGAGTTCTCATGGGACCATTAAAGAAGGAGATGAAACCTCAACAATGAACCAAGACTTAACATCCCACTAGTCTGGCCAAATGTGGTCTTTATATTACTTACACTGATTTTTTAAAAAAACTAAAAAAAAAAAAAAAAAAAAAAAAAAAAAAAAAAAAAAAAACACAAAAAACAATATTTCTTAGTCATATTTGACTTGGTATAATTTTCTACCTGCTATATGTGTATTTTTGTTGTCAGATAAATTCCTAGTGCCAGGCTCTGAATCATAGAAATATTATTTATGCAGTATACTTTTTAAGAATTGTTTATTTTCAGAGAGCTCGGGACTAATTTTTTAGTCTAAAAAAGTAGAAAATTGCATGACATATCAACAATTAACATGATTAATGTGCCCCAAAGAATTTTTGTCATTCACTTAAATGGTGAAATTAAAAGTACATCATTAAATTTGCAGATGATGTATAATTTTGGAAAGCAGCCTCTGGCAAAAGGCATAACACTGAAATCTATTGTGACTACGATAAACTGGAAAAGGGATGCCTTAGAAATTAATTGGACATGGATGTGAATAAGTATAAGAGAGAGAAAAAAGAACAGATAGAACCTTTTTTCAGGTTTTTGATGAGAGTACAGGTTATGTAAGTAGAGAATGGGCAACACTTCATTCCAGTGTAGTTAAGGAGAAAGCAATCTGTCATTACAAGGCAATGTAATGTAATACTATGAACAATTTATTCAAGAATGGCCTGTTCATGCCTTCATGTATTTACTCACTCAGAGAGAGACCAGGTAGAGCGTGATCAAGAACACAAGGAGCACCTAGAGTCACACTGCCAGGGTTTGAATCCTGGCTCAGGTACTTACTACCTTTACCTATATCACCTTTGGGTAGTTTTCAGGCTTCTCTGTGCCTTGATTTCCTCATCTGTGAAATGGGGTTGAAAATAATACTTTAAGATTTAGTTGAGTTAATATTTTTTAA
Organism: Mandrillus leucophaeus; assembly: GCF_000951045.1. Lineage (NCBI taxonomy): Eukaryota > Metazoa > Chordata > Mammalia > Primates > Cercopithecidae > Mandrillus > Mandrillus leucophaeus. The sequence goes on from NW_012098832.1 coordinate 374,554, forward strand.
ACACACAGAATGACTTCCACCTCTAGTGAGCTCTGTAAGAGAATGTGTTGAATAAAATATATTGCTCAACACTGATTTATTACTATTGAGTTTAAACCAGTTCTTAGGGCACTGTAATAATGCCAAAATATATAAGACATGGCCGTTGCCCTCAGGAAGTTTATGGCTTCACAGAGAAGACACTGGAATGGTACACAAGTCTAAAATTCAACTGTAAAATAATTTTGAAAGTAGCTCAGCAGAGACACAAAGACATTTGAAGCATGCGGGGTGGATTATAAATCTTCTAGGGTGACAATGTAAAAGGACTTCAGTTTAGTCTGCAGTGCAGAAAAACAAAAGGTTTTCTTGAGAGCAGGCTTTTCTCCATTGCTATAGAAGTTAGAAATAAAACAAAGTAGACTCTGATGTTATCTCATGAGTATTTGAAGCTGATGAAGAAGAGTTCCTTGGCAGAGGTAACTGTCACATGTAAGGATGTGTGACATCCTTGGGGGAGATCTTAAGTATGACCAGCCTAAAGATGTAGAGGCTGCCTCTCAGAGTCCTGCTCAACTGCAATGTAGCAATAGAAAATGCATAAAAAGTCTGAGCTCAGTGGCTCATCCCTGTAATTCCAGGACTTTGGGAGGCCAAGGTGGGCAGATCACTTGAGGCCAGGAGTTTGAGACTAGCCTGAGCAACATGGCGAAACCCCGTCTCTGCAAAAAATAAAAAAAAAAATTTACCAGGAGTAGTGGCGCATGCTTGTAATCCCAGCTACTCAGAGATTGAAGTGGGAAGATCGCCTGAGCCTGGGAGTTCGAGGCTGCTATGAGCTGTTATTGTGCCACTGCACTCCAGTCTGGGCAACAAAGTGAGAACCTGTCTCAAGAAGAAAAGAAAATTAAAGAAAATACATGAAAAATCCATTGTCATATAATAACTGTGAATTTAATATTATCAATTTATTTATGGGTCTGAACATTATTAATTACAAAAATTGGAGTAAAACACAGGTTTTGCTATTTCAATGTCAGATGCATTCCCTGGACTATCAGGCAGTATTTTAATGTAATTTTTATATAATTTTGATCATGACCATTTAAGTAATATATACTTGTAAAACATCATCTCTATTTTCTCTCTGAATGGACTAGGGCAGTGCGAGCTGAAATGAAACCAAACCAGTCATTACTGGAGAAGAAATGCAGCTGACTCCAGCCTTAGGTAAAATAATCTCCTTGCCACTTTTCTCAGAGAGAAATAGAGATTTACCTCTGGTCTCTCCATAATACATTTTAATTTTTTCGAAGCAACAGTAGAAAGTTGCTAGGATAAAATCTTTACGCTAGGTTTATACTGCTAGATTTAATGCACAGCAGAAAGGAATGAAGAAGTCTTAGAAGCAGAGAGGAGAATATAGACAAAAACATAACAGAGAAACAACACCACTATAAATGATTTCTGTTGCAGTAAAAATGAAGGTAAATTAATAAGTAAACCAAAACTTCATAACAGTCAAATTGCAATTGAGAAATTTTTTAAAAAGATGGTAAAGTAAGAAAAATTTAAAAAGAAAACACAAAAATATTTGTAAGATGTGTTTTTAATGAAAATGGAAATTTCAGAAATAGCTCCTTTTTCAGAAATATCAATAATCACAGAGAGATGACAGCAGAGAAGGATAAAAATGCAGGAACATCTGGATCCTGCTTGGAACTGGACTCGATTCTCTAAGACAAAAATAAAATGCCAACAATATTTTCATGACAAACATGAGCACTGGGATATGTTCTCCCTGGGAAGCCTAGTGCCTATTTCCGCATGCTGAGGAATTGAACTTTAAAGCCTTGTAGCAAATTACCCCATGCAGCCTTTTGACACACTGGGAGTTTATTATTGGGGCCACTCAGCACTACGTAAGTCCTTATTAGTTGTCTCCCCCACTGCCTTGGTACTGACTAAGCAGGGTCCAGGTAACACTAGCAAGATGGGGTTTTACCACCACCTGAGGGACATGTGCATTTCAGCCTCTGTACAGGCTCACGCAGCTATGATCCCCAGTGTCAAAACAAGAAGAACTCTAAATCTTGAAATCTCCAAGAAATCCAGAAGAGAGCTGGTTGGTAATTTGTTGGAATTGTTATTTTATTTTCAAAAATTTGAATTTATTGGCTATTGAGAAGGTTGAATTTGAGGGTGAGATGTTAGTGTGACCTTCCCTGACATGCTGAATTACTGGAAGCTGAGACTGGGTATTGAAAGTTGTGATCAGTCAGTGGATGGACAGTCTATTTTTGAGGGCAAATTTCTTGGAATAATTTCGTAATGTCCAAAGTGTATCCTCAGATCTTTTTGGAGTCTGTTACAGACTGAATGTGTCTCCCCAAATTTATATGTTGAATCCCTAACACCTCTCCATGTGACTGCATTTGGAGATAGGACTTTTAGGGAGTAATCTAGGTTAAATAACATCGTAAGGATGGGTTCCTAATCCCATAAGATTATTGACCTTATAAGAAGAGGAAGAGAAAGCAGTCTCTTTCTTCTCTCTCTCCCTCTCTCGCTTTCTCTCTCAGTCTTCCTGCCATGTGAAGACATAGCAAGAAGGTAGCAGTCTGCAAGCCAGGAAGAAAGCCTTCACCAGAACCCAACCATGCTGCACTCTGATCTCAGATTTCTACTCTCCAGAATTGTGAAAAAATAAATTTCTGTTCTTTAAACCACCCAGTTGTGGTATTTTATTGTGTCAGCCCAAGCAGACTTAAGTAGAACCAGAACTACCAGGTCCAAATTCTAGCCCTGAAGCATGCTAGCTGTGCGGCACTGGGCAAGTTACTTAACCTCTCTGAGCCTGTTTATTACATCTGCAAAGTGAGAATAATAGTAACTCCCTTATAGGAGCGCTTAAGAATTAACTAAATTGATGCAGTTAGCACAGTGGCTGATAATAGTAAGCAATTAACAATCAACAATTACCATTTTTTAATTATTTATTACCAGAAAGTGTTACAAAAGCCTTATAATTTTACGCCTCCAAAAAATCTGAAATCCTAAATTTAAAAACTGATAATAAAATCCTGTTTTAGCAAATGCCAAAAGCCCAAAAAGAAAAAAGCCCTGACTTTTATGTTTAAGAGACATTATTGACTTTCTGACTTATTTATTTGATAAGCATTTAATGAGCTCTGTTACATGTTTTCAGAGATGGAATGAAATTATGGTAATCTCACATTCTCTGACTTATACCTATGAAGCTTCTAAAGAGGTATATAGAAATAATATAATAATATATAGTATATAAAT
>NW_012098832.1:377971-399204 GCF_000951045.1 Mandrillus leucophaeus
TATATTATAATTATAACATATATTACTATATATCTATATACACACATATAGTAATGCAAGTTTAAATGCCAACAGGAAAGGTACTGACATGAAGTGACAATGAAGCCCAGAGAAGAGGGAATGCACACAAACCTGGAGTTCTGGGGAATGCCTCCTGACAGGAACTAGGGAGATACTGAAGGTCTTGGGATGGACAAGAGGCAAAGAGAACCCTGACCCTAGAGAACCAGTCTGGTTGGACCTGGTGTGGGATGTTTAGCAAGGCCATGGTATGGTTGCAGTGACATTTCAAGGAAATGCATCTGGTTCTTGGTTCAACATGAACTGGAGATGAGGAGAAGAAATATGTGCTATTTGTTAGTAACTATACTAGGCACATTTTCCCTATTTGCAGGTGGAATAAGTACTTGATACTTAGATGCCCCTGGGAGGAATGGATAGTAAGACCTCTGCTTGTAAGGCCATTCTTTGGGTAAAGGATAAAAGAGTGGCAGTGGGTGCCAGGACAGACTTACGCAGAATATTCAGGGTTTGGGGTGATTGGATATCAAAAGTGAAGAAAAGGCCAAAGGTGATGAAATTGTTTCTAGTCTGGGACACTAGGAAAGGTGATGCTGCTGAAAAAGCATAGAGAAGTGAAAAAGAAAGCTGATTTGAGAAGGGAAGTTGATAAATTTAGTTTTAGTCCCATAAGATCTGCCTTTTCTTAAAGAATCAGGGAATTCTTTGGGCTAATAAGTTATTGATGCATTGATTTTAAAAGGCAATTTCTCACATTTCCTTTCCATCTTTCTTTCTGTCTCTTGACCTTTTCCCTCATATACTTTTTAATTTTTGTATGACCTTGATTTCATGATTTTTTAAAGCTACAAAAGGAAGTGGGCCTATTTTTGTTTCTGCCTTAACACACTCCTTTCCCCATATTTAAGTTGTTAGCAGCAGACGCCATTGTGGTTTTCTGAGACACACAACCATTCCTCAGAAAAAGATGTTGAAACCTCACTATTAAATAAATATGAATAATATTCCCTCCAGTCACTATTCTCCAAGCTGTCCCTATTATAAATAGGCTGAGTTAAGTATTGAGCATGTAAACATTGTATTTGTCAAGAATGCCATTCTTCCATCAATTTTTTAAAGGATGAATATGATCTTTTCTTATGTTATTTGTCGTATCATCCCTTATGTTAAATATCATTGCTTATCTGTGCATGATGCCATGCTACATTCTGTATGGCCAACTTCAGTAGACACTCAGCCCATGGGCAGAAATACTGAATCATTTTAGGAATTACATGTGATTAATTAGATATAAGTAAAAGGTTAAGACAGAGAAGCAATTAAATGCACTGATTTCAAACTTGGCATTAGAAAAGTGCAGAATTTAGAAGCAAATATATTTGTTAAGAAATAATAATGATGTATTAAACGTAGCATAGTATTCTCATGTTTGTTCCACTGGGAGAAAAATCAGCCTGTGTTTTTCAATCTATGATTTAAAAATAGTGGCTACAGTTAGGTCCAAGTACAGAAGGAATAGTTCCCTCTATGTGGGCAAAGTCACATGGTCTTTTTATTTTTGCATTTCAGTACAGCTCTGTTTTTTGTGTGTATGTGCCATTTTCACTTATTTCCTTTTCTCTTTGTTTCTGTGGATTTTCCCCTAATAGCCCCTTCTATTATTCACATATTTTAGTCCTGTTCCCCAGGTGTGTGGAACATTGTTCCTCCTTCATGCCATCTGATCCCACTGATTCATCAAATGCTCAATATCCTCCACAGTGTCTCTCTTTTTCACAATGTGAGTCAGCCTCTCTAACTCTGGATTACTGTCTAATTTGATCTGGTCAGTTCTGAAGATATTAGGTAATATTAGACCCATCTCCGGCCCCATGGAATTGCATTTAATCTCTCTCTTCTGTTTTCTACCATGCCAAAAATCAATGTGTAATAAAGATGAATAAATCATTTTCCAACTGTAATAAGATCATTGTATTTTAATTATTGAGCCAGAAAAGTCTATCCTCAGAGCAGATGTTGAATCCAGGTCATTTGGGAGAACACCAGGCAAGCTCACCAATATAGGATGACCAAAATACAGTCTGTGACAAAAGATCTTTTCTCAGGATTTTAACAGGAATACTTGTTATTAAAAGGTAACAATACTATTATTTGTGTATTTATTTATTCATTAGTATTTAGGAGAGCTTTATATTTTCCAAACAAAAGAATGGGAATTATCTGAATTATTTCTGCTCAAGTTCTGCTTTTTGTGCCATTATTATCTTCAGTAATCGTCGAGTTTTGATTCTTAGATGTATGCAATTATAAATGGGCTCATTTCCAACTCTGAATTACTCAGCCATGAAATAGGGTAAGAAACTGATTGTGGAATAAAGGAAACCTTTTTCCCTAAGGGCACAAATAGGATAAACCTTTATAAATAGTTAAGGCTGTGTACACCCAAGTTCATTTTTGTTGTTGTATTCTGATTAATAAAATAGAGTGCTAATAATACATATTAAACCAATGTATTCAAAGTCTAGAACCCAGAAAAAACATTGTTTAAAGTAATACTATATTTAGAGTTTTTCATATATAATTTAGCAAGTCTGATGCTACTGTGGTAATTTTATAGTTGTCTCATATACAAAGTCGATAAACATTTTAGTGATGTTTAAAACATAATCTTATCATGTGTTTATTATACTTGAAATACGTCCAAATGAAACTCAGAAAGCAACCCTGTTGCTCTTTAACTATTTGTACAATAGCTCTGGATTAAATTTTAGAATGTTTTAGGAAAATGGAAACATTTCACACATACAATACTGATTCAGGATACTTTTATATAGGAAACATATGTACATGACTTGTATTTATTAAATGGGCATTAGAAAGAAACTTTCTGATTAATGTCCCCAGGGATGGAAAAAAGCAAGCCTTTCTCCTATGAACACATTCTTTGGTGTCTCTCTCAATCTCCCCAACTCAGCCCTCATCACTCTCACAGCTAGTAATTCTAAATTTGTGTACACACACATATACACACGCACACACACACACACATCCTTCATTGATGTGTTGTGTTGAAAGGCCAATGAAACAAAGTGGTCATGCTGAAATAAGACAAGATGATATAAAAAGTATAGAAGGAGCTAAAATGGTCTGATAGAAGCACAGAATTGGAAAAGAAAAAAATACAAATAGAGACAAGATGAAAAGAGGTGTAGGAGGCAACACAGATGTTATAAAGTTTTAAAACAATAAAAGGAAAATGGGAGTGAGACGAAATGTTGAGGAAAGTAAAAGAGACACAAATGGATTATGGATGTTGATTGAGGGGAAGTAATTAAAATCAAATATAGGAGTAAAACCAGAGGTATTAAACACTTGGAAATACCAAGCATATTAGGATACAGAACAGAGAAAAATGTTGATGAAAAAAGATATTTAGAAAAAAATGGGGCTTAGAAATACAAAACTCAGAAATGGAAGGTTATTTCGAAAATTAACAATACTATGGTAAGAGGAGTAAAAGAGACTGTCTGGTGTAGTTGAAAGAAATAAAATGTTGTTAAGTATCAGGTCTTCGAATAGTAGCTCTGACATGAACAGGTTCTATGGCTACAGGCAAGACACTGCTTGGTGGCTTAGTTTCCTCATTTATAAAGTGAAAAAGATAGCAGTTTTTAAAGTCCTTTCAACACAGAACAGTAAAATAACTAAGAAGAAAATTTTAACAAGTAATGTAAATGCTTGGAGTTCATTGAATTTATTTTTTCGTATTGAAATTTAGAGTATGTTTGAAAAGCATTTTAGGAAGATATTCACAGATGCCATTTGCACATTATTTGGTCAATGTGGTGATGCATTAAACACACAGGTAGTCTTGCTCACATGATTTAATGTTTCTGGCACTGTTCTCTCATATTCTACTATGTGTATTCCAACCTCCAGAGAGTCACTTTCTCTCACTGCTGTATGCAGAAAATTAAGATAAACTTTGGGCCTGGCTCAGTGGCTCACACCTGTAACCCCAGCACATTGGGAGACCAAGGCAGGCAGATCACTTGAGCTCAGGAGTTCGAGACCAGCCTGGGCAACATGGCGAAAACTCATCTCTACAAAAAAATAGCCAGGTGTGATGGTGTGCACCATAGTTCCAGCTACCAGAGAGGATAAGGTGGGAAGATCACCAGAGCCAGTGAGAGCAAGGCTGCAGTGAGCTGTGATCACACCACTGTATTCCAGGCTGGGTGACAGAGAGAGATTTTGTCAAAAAAAAAAAAAAGATAAACTTTGGGTCATTTCTAAGTTCAGAAAATGGAGGTAGGGAATATATGGAAGAAGTGCATTTTCTTCCCTGGGGAAGATTACCTTACCCCAGGGATAAGGTAATCACAAATTGGGGACAGGTAAAGAACTGATAAGGAGCCAGGAAGAACACAAGGGAGAACCAAGTTGAAGAAGCCGAGGTTGCCCCTGGAGGCATATTTGCAGGTCTTACAATAACTTGGCTAACTCCCAAAATAATAGGTGTCTTTTTCAATTAAAAAAAAAAAAAGCTCTTTTTTTTTCTTTATTATTATCAACGGCTTAACAGTCAATGGTCCTTGAAATACTGTTTAAGCTAAACATAGCAGAAAAAGTAAACAGCATTACGAAAGCCATTGTGTCTCTGATCCATAACAACAGAAAGAGATGAAACGCACTTTGGATTTCTTTAAAAGTGGAAGCTAAATGTCTTATCATTTGGTGGAAAGCATTTTAATTTCAGAGTCTAAAAGATGTAAGCTGGGAGCAGTAAAATTTATTTAACTTTATTTTTTTGGAGACAGAGTCTTGCTTTTTGCCCAAGCTTGAGTACAATGGCATAATTTTGGCTCACTGCAGCCTTAACACCTTGAGCTCAAATGATCCTCTTGCCTCAGCCTCCTAAGTAGCTAGGACAACAGGTACAGGCCACCATGCCTAGCTAATTTTTTAAAAAGTGAGGTTTTTTTGGTGGAGATGGGGTCTTGCCAAACACATAAGAGGGAGTGTGTCTAAATAATCTTTACAGTGTTCCTTGGCGGCTGAAAAGGATCCTTTACATCAATGTGCTGGCCTAAAATTTCTTGTTTCGCTCCTGTTTTAAGACACACATTTCACTGTGGTCCATGAAAGAAAATCCAGCTACTTTTGTGTTCTGAATCCTCACCAGCATCCTGGTTCCATGAAAGAGAACAGGAGGGGTATCAAATCCTGAAGAGTGTATCCTAGGTTGCCTTTCAAGTTGGCTATGCCTTGAAACATTCGGGAGTGCACGTAGTATGGACTTTACCTTTTTCTCAAGTTTCTGATGCAGCAACAGAGATATGAGATCCTCACTTCTTTATCCGATAGCCTGGTTTTGGAGTTTGGAAATGTGTGTTTTGGACAATAGGCATAGTATGCTGCTCCATAGTGGGGAATGGAATGGGAATAGGTAACAGTTCTTTGACTGTGAAGGCTGGGAGGGGGCTGACAGCAGCCAGCTAGGTCAGGGCAGGTTTGTCAACGTTTTTACTCACTTGCCTTCATCCAGTGTGGACAGAAGCTTTTATAGGAAATAAGAATCTAAGCCCCAAAACATAATTCAAGCTGAGAAAATGTGTGTTGTGAGTACACTGCATCAGGCCTCCTGCGGGTCTCCTGAGACCTAAGCATTTGTGTAGTTTTTAGATCAATGATGTGCCTCAACTCACCAACACCAGAGGTGTGAATAGAGCCATTCAATCCTTTTGACCAAGAATTGACCTGTATAAAAATGCATCCAAGTTAGCGGTTTAAAATACGTGCTTATCTCAATGGCATAAAAACAATATTGTTTGCTGACTCCAAGGAATTTGCCAATTGTCTGGAAAAATAAGAGCCCAGATATTCATAATTTAAATTAAAACCTAAACCCAAAAGGAAGATAAATTTCCAAGTGTATTTGTGAATGGGATGAGAGTGAAGGACCAAAAAGGGGCAGCTGAGAATCATGATAATTTTTGAAGAAATTCATATGGTAATTTGTTAAGAAAAAAACTTTTTTATAAAGAATCCCATGATATCTTTTAATCAGTCCTTTTTCCTTCATTGTATTTCAATTCATTTATCGAGCATCTACCTGATTTGGTCCTGCCTCCTGTCCTGACTCCTACGTGTTCTTAACCGCACAGAAGGCATGATTGCTAACTTGGGGAGCTTATAATCCTACATAGAAAAAATAGCCAGGGAAAGACCAGGATACTTGTGCATCTTCAGAATAATTTATTAATCTCTCTCTCTGAGCCTCATCAGTAAAATGGTGAGAATCACCTTAGTATTTGCTTCATGATGGTGCCATGAAATCATACATGATGTAAACGGCTCAGCACAATACCAGACACACTATAAACACTCAAAAATATTACATGCGATGTTGTTAGCATTAATTATTATGCTATGTGACAATTATTTTCTTGGCTTCATCAGTCTGAAATTGCAGAAATATGAATTTATCTAGGTCGATCTCAAGAATTTTGGGATCCCCTTAAACCCAGTTCTCACTTCCCTCATCAAGCTTTCTTGGCTTACTCAGAGACTGGCCCTCTTGAGACCTTGAGCAGATCTAACTGCTCTCTCCTCATGGGTTCTCAGTTTTCCCCTCTAGAGGGTGAGTCCATTTGCTTAGAACAGGAGCACCTCTCCAACCTGGTATGCCTCACCTTGGAAAACTCTCTTTCCTCTTTCACCATAGGGACCAGACACACACACAAGGTTAAGTGCAAAATTGTTCGTTTGCACAGGGAAAAGACTAGCGTCATTCACTTTTAGCTGTATTTTGTCATTTTAGTACTAAATAATAAATGACTTTCTTGCCTAATCTGTATAGACTTTCAGGGAAAAATACTCTCCTAAGTGAGCTTTGAATTCCATCTGACTATTTGTGGCATAAAAATCCTTAAAAGAAAGAAAGCCAAGGGGATCCAAGAAGAAACAAAGGTGGAAAGCAATGACAGGGCACTCGGAGTCCCCACCCTGGAGATTCTAACTTACGAGTCTCTAGTGAGGCTTATATGTATGTTTACCAAGATCTCAGGTGATTCACAGGGAACCTTGGGAGGCACTGGAAAAAAGCAGTTAAAATAGGGGAAGAGACAGAGAATTGGTCCAGGTCTTTGAAGACAAGAGCCAGGAATTTTAATTCGCTATGGTGGACAATGAGAGAAACGCTTAATTATAACCAGAAGGATCATGAAATTCACTCATTGTCAAACTGTCTACTTGTCAACTCACATGGTGAGAATAAGAAAGCTGTTTTTAAGTATTTTCTAGAAATACAGATACAAACAATGAGGTACAATCATTTGCATGTTAAATTTGCAAACACTTAAAAGTTACAGTACTTAATGCTGGCAGGGATATATCTTTACATTATGTTACAATATAAATTAGTATAACACTTTTGCAAAGCAACTTATTAATATATAAAACCATTGAAATCTTATACTCTTTGATCCAGTAATTCCACTTCCAGCAATCTAATCCAAAATGTAAGGCAAGTCACAGAGTTAAAGATTCATCACAGCACTGTGTACAACTGTAAAAAGTTATGCAATCATTAATATGTTAAATATGTAGACATACAAAAACACCTAATAAATAAATTGAACGAAAAAAGCAGGATCTAAGCCTCTATGTTTACAGCCATTTGAAAGCATTTTTAGAAAATAAAAAGTCTGGAAAAAATATTAAAATTATAATAATTATATTTAGAGCAAGGGTTTGCTTTTTCTTTCTCTTTTCTCCAAACTTTAGGTTATGAGATTACCTCACTTCCTGAATTAAAAATAAAATTATAAAATCAGTTTGTTTTATAATTAGCTTATGTAATAACTCATTTAATAACTGTAAATTTAATTTATATTCTAAAACATCTATAAACCAGTGCCATGCTTTTTATGATTTCCTGATCATGGAGCTCAACTGGAAATGGAAATAAAATTAGAGAAATGTGAAAACTTTGGTAACTTTATTATGGAGACAAATTAGTGGACAGAAAGCAAGTCCATTTTAGTTCTATTTGGATCTAAACTATCTCATAAAATAACTCATTATAAATATTTTGACTGAAGGCATTAAGTGAGTACTTTTTTGGGAGAGGGTGTTTCAGCTATATTCACAAACTTTCTTTCCTGGGTCTGGAGCTTATTACATCCCTGGTGCTTTAGTGTTTTTTCTTTTCTTCTTTCCTAATTTTTTTAATTAACATTTTTTAGAAAATATTTTGACCATAAGGAAAGTTAAAGAACTCAGCAATGAATCCCATACACCCACCACCTAGGTCCTAATTTAGTTTAATTTCTCACAGTTACTCCAATTCTTCAACTTATTAAAAGAAAAAAATATATTTTATACTTCATCTGCACATAGTTTGTTTTTACCATTACTATGGTGGAAATGGAATGCTAGGCTCTTGCAGCTTCACCACTAGAACTAAGGTGTCCAGAAAATATTTGTCAAGGAGAAGAAAGAGATTTAGATTTGTCTGAGTCACCATCTTGGAAGCATATTTTTCCTTGGAAGTTTGTTCAAAAAGTCAGCATTCTTCCCTTTCTTTCTTCATGGTGCTGTCTTCTATTTTTTAGGACTCAGCACTGTCTCCAGCACAGCATTTGCATTATGGTATTCTGCGGTTAATATTTTATTAGCAAATAATTTTACCTTCAGTATACAACTTCAGTGCAACTAAATACTATATTTTAAATGTATTTAATTCCCATGGAAGACACATCTATTAAATAAAATTACAAAATAAAGAAGGAGAAAAATAATTCAGTTTTCAATATTGGATTTGTGTGAATGTTTTCAAGAATACATACAGCTTGTTAAGAATTTTTTTAAAGTGATATTTGCCAGAAAACTTGAACAGCTGGTGAAGCAGGCTCTAATAGCGAAAAGTATAAACATCAGCATCCATCAGATCTCAATTCAAAGTTCCATTCTGCCACTTTGTAGCTGTGTGAGTTGGAAAAGTTAATCATTCTTCTCTGGATCTTCCTTAACTTGAGTTAATAAAACCCACATTACAATCTTCTTGTGCAAAATGAATGCTTAGCATGATATCTTGCACATAGTAGATGTTCTAAAAATGCCATATATTATAATTTTACCATATAATGGAAATGTCTGAAAGGCACTTCCTCTAATCATCCTTTTATCAAAAATTCCAACTTGAGCACTACTTGACCTTTCTAAATCTCTCTCTCCTCAGCTCTATAATGGAAGCTCTATAATGAGATTGTTGTGAACATGAAATAAGAAATTAAGTGAAAATGTTCTTTGTGAATTTGTGAATCTCCACATCAACTTAAAGTTATTATTTATATTATTACAGATGGTCCCTGACTTATGATGGTTCAGCTTATGATGTTTTCAACTTTATTATGCAAAAGCTATGTGCATTCAGTAGAAACCATACTTTGAGTACGCATACAACCATTTTTAACTTTTCAGTACAGTATTCAATAAATTAAAAGAGGTATTCAACACTTTATTATAAAATAGGTTTTGTGCTAGATGATTTTGTCCAGTTGTAGGCTAATGTAAAGTGTTCTGAGTATGGTTAAGGTAGGCTAGGCTAAGGTATTAAGTTCAGTATGTTAGATGTATTAAATGCACCTGATGCTAATGACCTCTGTGTTTTATCTTCAGCCCAGAACCCTTCTGAGCTTCAGAGGCAAACGTCCAACTATCCATAATTGTGCTCTCTCTGAATATTGCACAGACACCTTAAGCCCAGTGTTTTCAAACACATGCCATCATCCTCTTCTGCATTCCCACTCCATTTGGGCCTTTAGAAAGGCATCACCATTCACAAAGTTGTCCATGACAGAAACTGAAGAATTGTTTTAAAATTCTCCTTTTCCCTCAACTCCCACATTCACATACTTATTAAAGCTTGTCAATTCTTGCTCTGAAATAGTTCTCCAAATCCATAGGTCTCTCTTATCATCTCCAATAATCTAATTCAAGCCACTGATACCTGTCACCTGAATTTTAGCCACCATCTTCTAACTGATCCTTTTTCCAAAAGTTCTCAGTAATCCTTTCCTTACTTATAGCCAGAGTAATATTTTCTAAAATGGAAAATCTGGACATTTCTGATTTATCTTCAAAACTCTTTGAGGGTTTCCCATTGCCTCACATGTAGGAGGTGCTTCATAACCAGGTGGCTCCCACTCAGCTGTTGCCCTTTTTTCCATTCTTCTCTATGGTCCAATCGTGATGATGTGTGGTGCTTCCTGGTATCCTATCCTCTCGTATCTTGGGCCTTCACTCATGCTCTTCATTTTGCTTGCTTTAATGACTCCATCCTGCCATCCTCTCCCCCAATACACACACCCAACACCTGATCCAGTTAGCTACTTGCCTCCAAACTTAAAAGTCATCTTTGAAGTGCTAAGGTTCCCCTGCCCTTTGCTGTCAAAGAAAATTATACTTCCCTTATTTTAGATTGGTCACTGTGTACTCTAGTTATTTTGTCAGTTACTCTCTCTAGATTGTAAACTTTTTTCAGGGGGGGAACCTGTGTCTATCCTTGTCTATCACTGTATCTCTAAGACCTGACAACAAAAACTGATTTGATTCTTTTGGGGATTTTTAAATCCAAACTTGCTTCTTGGACTATTATTAAGAATTGTATTAATTTAGAATACATCCTAGGTAGAAAAAGCAATAATGTAACATATGTTACTGACAAAGTTACAAGAGAATACAGACTTTTTTAAACCAAAGGTTGGCAAACTTTTTCTAAAAAGGGCCAGAAAGTAAATATTTTAGGGTTTGTGGGCCATAATGGCCTCAACTGCAATTATTCAACTCTGTCATTGAAGCATGAAAGCAGCCTTAGACAATACGTCAACCAACGAACAGGGCTGTGTTCCAGTAATACTTTATTTATAAAAACAGGTGGCAGGCTAGATTTGGCCCACAGGCCGTGGTTTGCCAACTCCAGTTATAAACAAATATGGAAGAATTTTGATCAGTAATATATTATCTCCTTAGAAATGTTTATGTAGAAAAGACCATTGTATATAAGTAGGGAATTTGGTGCTATCAAGAGAAGCTTGTTTATCTTTTAAATGGAAATGTTGGTAGTATTAAAAGTAGAGAGGCAAAACTCATTAAGAAAAGATCCTAATGGGTTGGCAGACATTACATAACTTTAAAAATGCAATTAACAAATACTGTCATTTGTCTCTCTAGGGATAAGAATAGCTACATTGTGAGGTAGGCTGTAATGCATGAATTGAATATGGTAGTGCCGTATAAATAATATGGCAGAGATCTAATCTGGAAAAAATAGGTGTGAATCAAAGGGGCTACAGGCTCCAAATGGGAAATGCAGCAAATGCTTTCTGCCATCACTTTAGAACAGCAGTAGATTAACACACGTTTCTCTTATTCCACTTGGCCATTGCCCACTAAATGAGAATAACACACACTTTACATCAGAAGGGAAGTGCCAAAATATTGAGAACTTCTTTTATTACATCAATCCTAGGCTCATGGTCTTCATTATTCAGCCTTTTATTGTTCCTTGCAAAGAGATTTTATCCAGAGTACACTACCTATAAATGTGAAGGGCATGCTGCCTTCAGCTTGAAAAAGTTACACACAGTGTCCTAATTGACTTGGATCCTTGAAACTGTCCACATTAGTGGCTAATTAACGTTAAAAAAAAAAAGAAGGAAAGAAAATTACCTTTGGCTTAAAAAACCCAAGTCTACACTTTATGTTCAGTCTAAAATCAAGGACGCACTTTCAACCTTTCACCTTCTGACTCTGCTGTGTAAGGGCCAGGTCGGCCTCCAAACAGGAACACTTCCAAGTGACTGGTATTTTTTATTGGTTTTCAGTATACGATATTGAAGCACTTTATTGTCCAAATGTAATTATATTTATTTAAGACTGTTACTGGAGGAGGGAAAATAAATATCCAGTGGACCTTTATAAACTTTTAATATAACTTTCTGTAAAATATTAAAAAACATACTTATCTCCACTTTTCATACTCTTTTTGGCTCACTCTGTAAGAAATATTTGCTCTTTCTATTAATTTGCATTAAAAGTCCTTATGTGCTAAGAAGACAATAACAACAAAACTACTATTTTCAAAGGCTTAAAAGAAGTTCTCTTCCTTTAATCACAAATTATTCTTTCTTGCTTTCCTCTGAGTATACCAAGCCTAGATTAAGCTAGACCAGACTTTTAAAATTTAGTTTCTATCTTGTTTTAATAGAAACAAAACATTTATCCTACTTTCTGAGAGCCTGTGTGATACCAATCATCTTTCATGGTGATCTCTCTGTGCCTCAGTTTCTTCATCTATAAAATAGGAATTATAATCATGCCTATGTCATAGTGTTGTAGGGAAAAACAAATGTGCTAATGTACAAAGACTTAGAACCCTGCCTGGTACATGTTAGGCTCTCTGTGTATAGGCTATTATTATTATTGTAGTTATTATTTTTTCTAAAAGGAATTGATTATCTTGTATTCTGTTACACAGAAATACCGAACTTACAGATCCCTATAGCTACGCACCACATTGCTTGGTGGCTTCACTAATGCTGTTCCCTCTCCCTGGAATTATCCAAGTCTTCTTCAGTCTGTGGATCTATCCAAGTCTATTTCATCTTGAAAAATCTCATCCCGCTTACAAATAACCTCTTCTGGGAAGTCTTCCTTGATACCCTTCTCCTATTCCATGTGGAGATCCTGATCTCTTCCCTCTGGGCTAGCTCTTTACTTTGAGTCTGTGATGCTGAATTAGAATTTATTTGTTTACATTTCTGTCTACCTTCTTGAAGTTAGGAACTGTGTCTTACTTATTTCTGTATCCCTGTTGCCCAGTACAATGACTGCCTGATTCCCAGAGGGTTTTCAATCAAGCTTGTGGAACTGAAGTACTGCTCAGCAGCATAACGTTCCTATGAAGCAAACAGAAGCAAATTAGAGGCCATATATTCAAGAAAGCATTAGGATTTCAGATTCTCTAAAATTCCTGATCTGGGCAAGGAAAGCCAGAAATATATAAAACATCTCACCCATCTTTAAATTGTTCTCATTTAATCAACAATATTTATTGACTGCCTACTCTGTGCTTAGCCCTATTCTGGATCCTTGGAATACAAAACAGAAAAAGAAAAAGTAATTCCTACTCTCATGGAGCTTATGTTATAGGAGAAAAGAATAAATAATAAGTAATAAATACATAAAGGAATAAACAATAAATGTAAATAAAAAGTAAATTATAGAGTGATTTAGAAAATAATGCTATGGGAAAAAAAAGAGGTGGAAAAGGGGCTTGGGGGAGTGGGTTGTGAGTCAGGAGGAGCAGCCTCTTGCAATATCAAGTAGGTTAGCACTGGCCTCACTGGGAAGAAAAATCTGAGCAAACAATTGAAAGAAGTGAAGGAGTCTACTAAGGACATATGTGGGGAAGAGAGTTCCAGGCAGAAGAAACAGCCAGAGCAAAGCCTGTGAGGTGGAAACATGCCTGGTATGTTCAAGGCAGCCTATGTGGCTCAACTGGCATGGGAGGAGAGTGAAGTGGGAGATGAGATCCCAGAGGTGATGGGACCAAAGCATCAGGTCAATGTCTTTAATGTTCAAGAAGGCCAAGTATAAGAAGGCTCAGAATATTGTTTTTGAAAAATGAAATACCCTCTGCAAATGTCGCGTTGTATTAGAAAAGTCATCTAGAGCAGCTAGGATTCTCAGAGAAATCTGGAAAAAAGACAAAGAAACTCAGGCAGTAAGCCTAAAGGAAATAAGGCAGTGAAAAGAGAAATTTAATATGTTTTGCTTCTGTTATCTTTTTATTAGACCTGCAGGAAAACTTTGTTCATAAGGAACCTTATGTAGTTGCCTGCAGATGCAATTTTTGTGCTTGAAGCCTAAAGGCTTAAAAAACAGAGGAAAAGGCCAAACATGAATTGGAGGTTCTTACAGTTATAATTCAAAATTAGCCAGGCTAGGGAAAATGTCTATGAGCCAAGAGATATTTCTGATTTTCGTCACAGGCCTGTCAGTAGTTTGTACCATGAGAGCAATGAGTAAATAATATTTCTTTAACTTTGGAATATATTTATGTTATGGAGACTTAGGCAACTCTAATAATGTATTACAATTAATTGTTTAATTCATTCTTTCACTAATGTTTATTAAGTACCTACTATGTGTCAGGCACTCTTTAGACACAAAGGATATGGTCATCATTAAAACAGACAAAATTCCATTTCCTTATGGAGTCAGTGAAAGAATGTCCAAACTATGTGTTAGATGGTGGAAAGTGCTATGGGGGAAAATAAGGCAGTGTCTGGGGGCAAGTAGTAAAAGCAAGGGGGTTAGGAAGATTGCTATTTATACAAAGCAGCCAGAGAAGGCCTCTCTGACAAAGCGACATTTAGCAGACCCTTGAAGACAGTAAGGGAGCACATCATTGGGATATCTAGGTGAAAAGTATTTCAGGAAGAGGAAACAGCTAGTACAGAGGGCCTGAGGCAGGAGAGCATGTGAAGGAATAATGCTTTACAGCTTACTGATCACTTTCATATCCTTTCTCTCATGTCATCCTCATCAGATCCTTGGGAAACAGAAATGGCAAGTATTCCTTCCCGTTTTTATTTTTTTGCAAATAAATGGAGGAAGTAGCAGCAGTTTGGTCAATAAATGCTAGTAAGTGGTGTCACAAGAACTAGAGCCCAAGTTATTCCTAAATTACTGCTGAGCCATGTACTCACTACCTCCATGGTGCCTTGACAAAACCAGATGTGCTACAGGGCTTCTCAGGAGCCCTCAGGAATAAGGGAAGTTGTAAGTACCTTATGTGTGCAGGGTGGTATGTATGAGCAGAAATCTTGGAGGTGCACAGCAGTTGGGTGCACAAAATGCTGGATATGGTTTGGCTGTGTCCCCACCCAAATCTCATCTTGAATTTCCACATGTTGTGGGAGGGACCTGGTGGGAGATAATTGTATCATGGGGGCAAGTCTTTCCTGTACTGTTCTCGTGATAATGGATAAGTCTCATGAGATCTGATTTTAAAAAAGGAGTTCCCCTGAACAAACTCTTTTTGCCTGTCACTTTCTTCATAAGATGTGACTTGCTCCTCCTTGCCTTCCCCCACAATTGTGAGGCTTCGCCAGCCACGTGGAACTATGAGTTCTCCATTAAATGTCTTTCCTTTGTAAATTGCCCAGTCTCGGGTATGTCTTTATCAGCAGCGAGAAAACGTACTAATACAATGCTCGTAATTGCTCCTCATTCAGCCTGAACAACGCTAACAGACACAGGGGTGGCATATGTCTGCCTTCAAGGGATACCCTGTTTAAGACCCCCTTCTGAGTCCTTATTTCCTGACCCAGGATCCAACTCTTCCCACGATGCCTGGGAGTGAAAACACCCTCCCTTCTGGGGAAATCTGACCTCTCACCCACAAGAGTGTGGTCTCTTGCTCTGACCCCATCAGGGCAATAGCGTCAGATCAGAGTATTCCAGCAGCAGTACCGTTCCCAGGCCTTGGGGGAATTCAGCCTTAAACACCACCACATGTTGGACATTACTGGACGGTCCCACTTGTGCTTTGCGTAGCCTGGCCCAATTCCCTTTTTATAGTGACTTTTCCTGCATGAAGGAAAGGTTATGCCTGCATAGCCCTCCTGCAGCTTTATCAGTCTCAGTTCCTGAGGCTCTGTCAGCAACTGCTCAAACAAGAACACACACGCACACACCTCCACAGAACAAGCAGTAGTATACAGGCACCCTCAAAACTTCACTATTAAGTTTAGGTAACATTTATATGAACAATCATCATAGTTTGTCTCTCATGTATTTGTACAGCCATGCACATGTATACATACGTACCTACAAATATACATATTTACGTATTTAAACATGTGCACATGCATGCATATGCACACATACTCAAGTGGCTAAGCAAATATTAGTTAATTATTAATTTTAAGTACTTAATATTTATCATGTTCTCACGATTGGCATGGCAAGTAACTGATTTGTGTGAGGGACTGTTTTAGATTATACAAGACAATCATTAAAATAAAAAATTCTTGGACATCTTGCATTTAACTAGGGAATAAGGATATCAAACATAGCAGAAACTCCCCAGGACAGACGTTGGCAGCCTGGCTTCCCACTCTCCTCTTTCTCTGGGGTTATCTAACTCCTTAGAATGATTTATGTGTCAGTTTTGCAACAGTGATTCCTCGAATCCCCCTGGTGAGTTTTGGCTGCTTCTTTTTCATGTCTTAAATTTTTATATATGTGTTTTATACATAAATTAAAATTTTTGGTTTCAGGGGGACAAGTCCTATGACATGATAATCAAAACACCGCTATATTCTCAGGCCTCAGTTTTTAACAGTAAGCAAGAATATTTTTCTTTGTTTGCTTTTTGTCCTTTGCTTCTGTTTTTACTAGTATCCTGTGAATTTGTAGAGTAATTTTATAGAGCATAAAGAACAGCTGAAATTGTTGAATATCCAAGTCATTTGACGAATACGAACGGTGAAAGTGGTGTATAAGCATAACAGGCATTCAGTGAACCCAGACTCTGCATCAATGCCCTACCACCCACAACCACCCATTTTCCTCCTCAAATTATTAGTTTGGACTCTTCTCTAGACTCTGAACACAACCCTGTAACTGAGTTGTGGATAATCAAATTTACCCTCAGAGCAACCAGTGCTTTGACAACCTATAAAAATGTGAGATCTAAAGAGTTTCAAATTTCCCTATATTCATTATTTGTCCATTAGCAATGAAACATGCTGACCACCTAACTTCAGTTTTGGGGGCTTCTTTGGTCAATAATACAAAGGCATTTATTCTCATATAAATCATGAGAAACATGATTCTGAATTCCTTCCCTAACTTATGGTACTTCTTCCTGAAATGATCCCCTTCTCCTGTTTGTTGTGCAACGATTTTTCCTGGACATCTAGGAGATAACGGGATGCTTTGGTAGAGATGTTTATTACCAGGCATTAGTACACTTACTATACTCAGTTTTACCTCCAAGTCCTTAGTTATGAATGTCATACGGAGAAAATCCTAAAATGATTAGATATAATTTAAATGTGTTAGGTCGACGGTGTTTAAAGGAATGAATGAGTGTAAGAGGGAAAATAGGGCACTGATGTTTTCATGAGGGCAATGCTTATTGGGCAACAGTTTATCAGTTGGCAAAGGGAGGTACTTGTTCAATACTGGTGCTTTATTCTAGCCAAGAGGAAAGGAAAGACTAAAAGATCAAGGACACAAATGAAAAACAAACATAGAAAGCTGCAAAGTTAAGAACACTGAGAGGAGGAAGCCACAAGGGAACTGGATTATATTTCAGAGTTAAAAAAAAAAAACCACCCCAAACCTACAATCTGTCTTGTAAATTAATTCCACACTTAATTTTTGAAATTCTTTCTTATTTTTCCAGACTTGAGCCAATATGAGGGGGATGAAATGTTATAGGGAAGTGGCAGCCAGGCATATAGTGGTAAACTAGTTTACTTTTACAATTCCCTTTCATATGTAGATTCAGCACTGCCTTTTCCTTTGTCATTGCTTACAAAGATCTAAGCTTCCTTCCTAAGGCATCATCTTTTATTAATCAGCTTATGCACAACAGAGTCCAAGAGACTGGAACTGGGTTCAGACAGATGTTGATAAATGTCTTAAGTTTCTTATAAACTAAATCAAGGCCAGACATGTTTTATTAATCAGTTAACCTTCATACACACTTTGTCCTCTGTATATTGTCTCACACTTTATATGCCATCCTGTTTACACTGCTTATCCTGAGTCAACTCAAGACAGTTAGCCTTTATTTAGAAAGACATGTTTCTATATATATTCAGTGGCCAACACAAACAGTCATTTACAGTTGCGTATTTAGCAAAACAACATTAGGTGTTAGACAGTGAAGAAAAGGACCATCATGCGCTTGCAAACTATGTTTATTTTATCTACTAACCAGGATAAGAATATAAAACTGGTCAAATGCCTGCTGGTAGAAATCTTTACGAACTTATCCTTCAATATCCTTATACCTCCACTCAGAAAGCCAAGAACCTACTGAACAAACACATTGCTTGGTTCCATCTTTTACTTCCTTTTATAAAATTCTTACCTGGAGCCCAAAACAGCAAATGTAAATTGCTGCAACAGTAGGTCCTCTTCCAGATGGTAGCTACAGTGATTATATTAGTTCAAAGCATATTATAAAGATAAATAAATAATCAAGGCAAGAATAATATAATTCATGCCGTGGAGTAAACTATGTAGAGTAACAAATAATCTTCAAGTGTAAGCTATGGTGTTAGCATGATGTCAATGATGAATTCTTCCATCAAAATCTAGGGTAAACCTTAGCTAGAAGCAAATTGCCTGCCTGCCCTAATTTGTATCTTTGCACTCTTTGACTGTTCCACCTTTGCGTCTTCCATATGTGTTGTCCACATGGGCATCCTACTCTGGTCCACTCTGTGTCCCATCTTGTCACAGAACTGTTTTCGATTGTACAGAAGGTCTCTCGGCTGCAATTGCTTCATGGTTTAGAGATAGGCCTCTACCACAAACACACAGGGTTTTGGTCTGTATGGTTTTACTATTTTGATTTTGGTACCCAGTTCCTACAGCTGACTACAGATGATGGAGGAAGAGCAGGCATTGAGTGTTCCCTGTCACTCTCTCCCCGAGCCTGTGAAATGATCTTTCTTTCATCTGTACAATGCTGGGAAGAGTTTTCTGTACCTCTTTGATTTTAGTTGGAACAAGAACACATACTGAATTAAGAAGTGCCTGAAACATTCTGTCTCATTACTCCAATGCCCATTTCTCTTTAGCTGTTTCCCCTGTTTTCTTGGTACAAAAATACCCATTACAAAGGAACTCTCTGCCCCAGGTGAACACCGGGCACATCAGTCAGGGATCAGTAATTTGCTTAAGTGCATGCCCAAGGTTTGCCAACTTACAAGAGAGAAGCCTCCAAAGTGAACGATAAAGCGGTTCTCACAGCACAATATTTCCTGAGTAAGCAAACTGATACAAAGATTAGAAACTTTAAAAAAAAAAAAATCATTTTTTGTATTAATAATATGTCAATAAGTAGTAATGATTTATAGAATGCTATATAGAGTATTTGGCATTTTGCTTGCTACTAGATTTTGGATCCAAGACTGTAGGTAAGAAAAAATATTTTTGGCAACTAATGTCTTAGAATTTTAGAAAATACGCATTGGTAATATGACTTTAAAATCATAGACTGCTTTGATCTAATGCATGCTGTATGTTAAGATAAGATAAAATATTTCTTGCATTTTATAACACTAACTTTTTATGAGCATTAATTTTTAAAAAATAGGCAGAACTTACATACAATAAAATATACAGTTGGAAGACAGTACATTTATTTATTTCCAGTTAGAAGACAACTAAAAAACTGTATCCACTTGTGTAACCACCACCCAAAACAAGATATAAAACTTTCTCATCACCCCGTAAAATTTCCCAATGGCCTCTTCCACTCAATTTTTACCTCACCTGAAGCAACCACTTTCTGATTACTATCACTATAGGTAAGTTTTGCCCAGTTCCGGACTTCATATTAGTTAAACTATATAGTATGTATTATTTGTGTCTATCTTCTTTCTCTAAATACAATATGTGACATTCACCCATGCTGTAGTTGGTAAGCCCCTTGATTTTTGTTTTCAAAAATATCATGAGTCTTGTGCTGGATCACAGCATACTGAGAAATTGGAAAGTGTAAAATAATAAGTTTTTTATATAGTTAAAAATTACCTCGAAGATCCTTCGACCCTAACCCTCAGCCTAGTTTGAGTCTCCTGGATGATGCCAATACTACCTGGGACCCTGGCCTTTCTGGGAAAACCTCCAACACAGGGAACCAAACATTACATGAGTCATCGAAAGCACCACAAGTTCACACTTAAAAAACATTTAGAAACGTTATTTAAGTTTCCCTGTGATGAGAGATTATCCTTCATAGTTTTAATGTGTATGGGGGGCTATTGTGAAAACAGGAAGGAATTTCCTCAAACAAATATTTGGCTCAAGGTTTAGTTTCATTTCTGAGTCAGAACATCTACAATTCTAAAAGAGGGACTCTGTTTCAAATTGCTTGACTCTTGTGAATTATTTGCAAATCCTAATCATATTTCTTCAAGGATGGATTTCTATATTTGATGTAAGAAAGACTATCTAGAAATTCATCAATTTTACATGTGTTCTAGCTCCTTTCTTACTTTTTAAAGTTGTAGAAATTTACTCCAAAACTGAACAATGTTTGAGCCACTTGTCATGTTGTCCTTCACTGTCCATGTGATCAATAAGATATATTATGCTTTGTTTCCCTGAGTAGGGCAGGAATTAGGATTATTGACAGTACCAATAGATCACAGTCAGCTTTCTCCTTTCCTCTATATAGGGTAATTCCTTAAAGAGATAACTCTCATTAAACCTTTTATTCCAAGCTTCCTATTGTTGATGGTAATATTTCCATTCGACTAGCCGAAAAGTAAACAACTGCAACACAAGTGATAATGACAGTGATAAATTAATAATTGACACTTGTCAGCCAAGGATTATCTAAACACTATTTTGAATACACTTAAAAACTTTGGAAAATATCTGAAAAACAAAAGACTTTAAAAAAAGGTTATATATTTCTAAATAAATATTGGGATGTAGGGCAGTAAATCAAGAAAATTATAACATGTGTTTCTTTTTTTTATCATTATACTTTATGTTCCAGGGTACATGTGCATAACGTGCAGGTTTCTTACATATGCATGCATGTGCCATGTCGGTGTACTGCACCCATTAACTCCTCATTTACATTAGGTATCTCCTAATGTCATCCCTCCTCCCTACCCACCTCAACAATAGGCTCTGGTGTGTGATGTTCCCCTTCCTGTGTCCAAGTGTTCTAATTGTTCAATTCCCACCTATGAGTGAGAACATGCTGTGTTCGGTTTTCTGTTCTTGCAATAGTTTGCTGAGAATGATGGTTTCCAGCTGCATCCATGTCCCTACAAAGGACACGAACTCATCCTTTTTTTGGCTGCAGAGTATTCCATGGTGTGTATGTGCCACATTTTCTTAATCCAGTCTGTCATTGATGGATATTTGGGTTGGTT
>NW_012098832.1:401044-464836 GCF_000951045.1 Mandrillus leucophaeus
CAGTATTTTATTGAGGATTTTTGCATCGATGTTCATCAGGGATATTGGTCTAAAATTCTCTTTTTTTGTTGTGTCTCTGCCAGGCTTTGGTATCAGGATCATGTTTGCCTCATAAAATGAGTTAGGGAGGATTCCTTCTTTTTCTACTGATTGGAATAGTTTCAGAAAGAATGGTAGCAGCTCCTCCTTGTACCTCTGGTAGAATTCAGCTGTGAATCCTTCTGGTCCTGGAATTTTTTTGGTTGGTAGGCTATTGATTATTGCCTCAATTTCAGAGCCTGTTATTGGTCTATTCAGGGATTGAACTTCTCTTGGTTTAGTCTTGGGAGAGTGTATGTGTCCAGGAATGTATCAATTTCTTCTAGGTTTTCTAGTTTGTTTGTGTAGAGGTGTTTATAGTATTCTCTGATGGTAGTTTATATTTCTGTGGGGTCGGTGATACATATCATGTGTTTCTTAAGAAGGAGGGCTTCTGCTTCCTCCTTTTCCCTTTCTTCCTCTTTCCTCCTATTGCTTTTTCTCCAAGTATTTCTTCTTTATGGACCCTTCTAGGCTTTAGTTTGTTACTCACAATGTAAGTTACATGTCTGTTTGTTCTCTGCCTCATCTCAACAACCTGACATATAATAGATGCTGAATAAAATTTTTGCCTAAGCATATATAGTTGATGACTGGCAGACACAGGAGGAAGCTTGGTTTCTGTCTAGATCTCTTATTCCTTATAACCACATCAATTGTATTTGTCTGGTAAGTCTGTTGCCTCCTCTTCAGCACAGCCACCACTGATTAATTCTAGACTCTCACCTGGGTTTATGCAATTTGTTTCCAAATTTGTCTCCACCAGTTGCCTCCTAACAGTGCATCCTCCACAAGGTCCCAAGAAGACTTCTGTAAAACTCAAATTTGATCATGTCACCTTCCTGCCTACACCATATGATAGTCCCCCTGATGTAAGATGAAAGACAGAAATCCTTCCCATAACCTACAAGCACCTACAAAATCTAACTCTTTTCCACCTCTCTACCCTCATATTCCTTCTTTTCTCTCACTGCTCAATGCAGCAACTCAGAACTACTAATATATATGAGAGCCGATTCTTTCAATGTACGTTTCCTGCTTTGTCATTGTGGTTGCTGTTTTTTGTGGGTTTTTTTTGTTTTTTTTTTTTACTGAAAGCTCATTAGCTGTCTACAGATGGCTGATTACTATTCCATTATCCAAGACTTCCAGGACCACCCCTTCCCCTCCCTAAGCACCTGGGCCCTCCTCTGATATCCCCCAAACCAGTGATATCATCTGCATCTCCATGAACTATATTAGCACTTGCCTCTCAGTCTTTCACTCCCCTTGCCCCAAATTTTCCTCTTATCAAAAGCACTCTGTGTGGTTGATCTAATCAACTTAGCTTCCAAATTCATGAACCTCTTCCTCTTCGTTTCAGCAGTACATTTCCAAGATGCTTTGTTGCATCTTATCTTTGCCTGAACCTCATGCAACTCTGCAATCATAAACTTTATTATGTATCCAACTGTATTTACAACTCTCCCCACTTTGACTTTCTCACTCCCTTCCTCTCATTACACTTGTTCTTTTAACTCATGACCTCTAAACTTTGGCTGCAACTTTTCTAACAGTCTTCCCAGCCCCTGGGCTCATGTTCTTCCACCAAAAAATAGTTTATGTTCCCTGAATACACTCCCTCAGAGTCCATTCACCATTAACCTGCAGGTAAGGTTAGGCCCCTATTGCTTCACTAACTCTGTGGAGCAAATACCACCAAATCTCTCTCAATTAACAGGTCCAATGGGCTCTTGTCAATCCTTATGTTTTTCATTTTTCTGAGGCATTCACCTTTACTGACTTCTCTCTCTCTCGGTTTATTTATCACTGTTCTCTGGTTCTTGCTGGTATTGTCCTCCCAGCCTTCTTCAAGCATTTGTATTCCTAGGGGACTGTCCTCAGCTCTCTTTTCTCCTTGGCCATCTCATCACTTCCATGGCTTCAACTATTAGTCACATATTGATGATCCCAAAATGTTTGCCTTTAGTTCAGATTTCTCTCCTAAGCCCAGATTTGTATGTACCAGTGCATCCTGTACTTCATCACAAGAAACTCCCAACAAATCCAAAGATGAGCCTATTGTCATTCCCTTAAAATTGTATCTTCTTCCTGCATTTCTGTTGTTATAGTTATGAACTGAATTGCCCTCCACCCAACAACTCATGCCAGAAATGCAAGAATCTTCACAAACATCCCCATTTTCTTATGCCCTGCATTGAATTAGGAATCAAGTTCTTTCTCTTCTACATTATTAACATCTCATGTTGTCCCTTTCCCACTCTCATCACTGTGTTGTTCCAACCCACCAACCTTTGCAACAGTGCCTGCAAACTGATTTCTGTGCCCCGAAGGCTCATACCCTTCCAGCCCTTTTTCCTAAACACAAATCCAATCTCATCTGTCTCCTCCATCTCTAGTCTCTACAGCTGCGGCTCCTACCTTGGTTACATGTTAGAATACCTAGGGAGATATTTTTGAAATACCATTACTCCATATCCAGGTTGAATTGGTTAGACTGGGAGTAGTATATTTGTTGTTGTTGTTTTCTTAAATCCCTAGGGATTCTATTGTAAGGCCAAAGAAAAGAACAAATTCTACAAAATAAAATCAAAAGGCCTTATTTAGACTTGCAAGGTCCTACTTACTGCCTTATTTTCATCTTTTCTGGCTCCATTCACTCTACGGGCAGCTGTACAAAATGACGTAGTTCCCTTCCCCATTGCCCTTGCTAACACTGTTTCTTCTCTCTAAAGCTCCTTTTCATCACTTGTCTGTCTAAAAATACATATTCACCTATCAAGGCTCTGATCATGTCACCTGTAATGGGCTGAATTGTGTCCCAAAATTCATATGTTGAAGCCCTAATCCTAGGACCTGAGAATGTAACTATATTTGGGGATAGTGTCATTAAAGAGAAAATTAGGTCAGACACGGTGGCTCATGCCTGTAATCTTAGCCCTTTGGGAGGCAAAAGTGGGCAGATTGAGCTCAGGAGTTCAAGGCCAGCCTTGGCAACATGGGGAAACCCCATGTCTACTAAAAATACAAAAACAAACAAACAAACAAATACTGGACATGGTGTTGTGTGCCTATAGTCTCAGCTACTTGGAAGGCTGAGGCTTGAGAATCACTTGAACCTGGGAGGTGAATGCTGCGTTGAGCCAAGATCGCACCACTGCACTCCAGCCTGGGCTACAGAAAGTGACTCAGCCTCAAAAATAAAATAAAATTAAATTAAATTAAAAAAATAAAAAAGAGAGAGAGAAAATTAATTAAAGCAAAATGAGATCCTATGGGTGTGCCCTAATCCAATATGACTGGTATGCTTTATTAGAAGAGGAGCTTAGGACACACACATGAGCATGCAGAGGAACAACCATGTGAGGACACAGCAAGAAGGCAGCCAGTTACAAACCGAGGAGAGAGGTCTCAGAAGGAACCAAACCTACCAACACCTTGATCTTGGACTTCTGCTTCCAGAACTGTGAGAAAATACATTTATGTTGTTTAAGCCACCTAGTCTATGGTACTTTGTTATGGCAGCCCTAGCATATTAATATATCACCTGTACACAATCTTTTCTGAAACCACTCCTTCCCTCCAGGAAGTGTTGGCTCCTTCTTTGTTTCTGCCTATATTCTACACCCTTGCAGGCTTATAGATTGGCAGGCATAGCTCTTTACTGTTCCTATTTGGCTATTGTTTTCAGAAGGCCAGGACTCTAAGACTCAGGAAAATAGATGTCTCCTCTCAATTGCCTTTGTCTTAATAGGTGCTACAGTCAATAACTACTTGTAAAAGTGAACTAGATTTGTGAGATGACTCAAAGGGAGAAGTGTTCCTCTATCTGCCTCATTTCTTATTTGGTGTCTAGAACAAAATGAACTTCTCAGGTGTGCCAAGCCTACATGTGCCACTCAGCCGCTCCACAAGCTGCTTCCTCTGCCAGCACTGCTTCTTTTGTCTTCTTTCTCTAGAAGGCTGACTCCTCAGTTTCCCTTAGACTCATCCCACCAGTTCTGCCCCTGGAAAGCCTGCACTAATTATCACAGATTGGGTGAAGGTTCCCAAGGATCTCCCACAGCATGTCTTGTTTACCCCAATTAAAACATACTCCATTAATTGTAAATGTCTGTTCACTAGACTGGGTACCTTTAGATTGTGGATTTTTGAGGGAACATAATGTATCTTTTTTTGTTCTTATCTTTAGGTTGTCAAAACCTATCACAATTCCAGCATGCAATAGGCACTCAATGAAAATTCTTAAGAAACCCTGGCTCTCCCTTAAGGTAACATGGTATAAGAGTTAGAATTAGATAGAATTAACCATTTAATGATCTGGAAACTAAAACTAGTGCCTCCCTTATAGTATTTATTAGACAGGCTAGGCTATGTAGCTTGTAACAAAAAGGCTTGAGTCCATCCTAGGTCATCTGAGTTCTGCTTTACATGGGGAGTCAAGCTGAATGTGATAGTTAATACTGAGTATCAACTCAAGCTGAATGTGATGGTTAATACTGAATGTCAACTTGATTGAATTGAAGGATACAAAGTATTAATCCTGGGTGTGTTTGTGAGGGTGTTGCCAGAGGAGATTAACATTGCAGTTAGTGGGCTCGGGAAGGCTGACCCACCCTTAATCTGGTAGGCACCATCTAATCAGCTTCCCGGGAATATAAAGCAGAGAGAAAAACATGAAAACTCAAGACTGGTCTAGCCTCCCAGCCTACATCTTTCTCTTGTGCTGGATGCTTCCTGTCTTCAAATATCGGATTCCAAGTTCTTAAGTTTTGAGGCTTGGACTGGCTGTCCTTGTTCCTCAAGCTTTCAGACAGCCTATTATGAGAACTTGCAATCATGTAGTTAATACTTAATAAACCCCACTGTACATGTATATATCTATGCTATTAGTTCTGTCCCTCTAGGGAACCCTGACTAATACACTGCAGGAGCAGCCTCCATCTGCAACATGGGCAGTCATTGTGACAGAGGCAAAAAAGAACATGGCAAACTTCAGCCTGACTCTTAAAATTTCTACTCAGAAGAGACATGATAGTTCCACTCAGATTCCACTGGTGCATGTTCAAAGGCCACAGCTGGGCTTAATAATGAGGAATCTAAAGCCTTACCAGAGAGAGAGAGGCACAAAATGCAGGTAAATAGAGTAAAACCTATGACTCAAAGATTGCTGGTTCTTAGTATGAACAAATTTTTAGGTCAGTTTATGTTATTTTTTTAAAGTATATTTATATCTTCCTCTTCTAGCCAACATAGAGTAACAGGGGTCAGATTTACCTTTCTTGCTGAAACAATTAAAAAATCAGACAAAATGTATTAACACTTTTCAAGATATTGGACATAAAGCAAGGAAGGTGAATGATTCATTTGGGACAGGAAACAAGTAAGGTAAGCCTC
Source organism: Mandrillus leucophaeus (assembly GCF_000951045.1). Lineage (NCBI taxonomy): Eukaryota > Metazoa > Chordata > Mammalia > Primates > Cercopithecidae > Mandrillus > Mandrillus leucophaeus. The sequence goes on from NW_012098832.1 coordinate 406,520, forward strand.
ATGTTTGCCCTGGCTTTCAGGCTTGAGGGAGTTTCCAGCCTGTGATGCAAAAAGAGGGAATATAAGCAGAACCCAGCAAACTCCCTGAGTTGGGAAAATTGATATGAGAATTTGGAGAGACAGAGGGCTACAGTTCACATTGCAGAGTAATGGAGGGCAGAGAAAACTGGCAAGAGCCTCAGAGGGCTGCCTTTGAGTATTCAGCAGGGTGCTGATCAGCAGGTGCATGCAAGGAAACTGACCAAGGCCAGGTAAAAAGAACCACCCAAAAGGATTAGGGGGAACGGTGGCTGGAGCTCATTTAGGACCATTGCCCATTCCCACCTGTAGAATGGAAAACCTCTATGTGGCATTGAGTACAGGACTCAGAAAATTCTTGTCTCCGGTGCAAAATAATTATATCCAGAATAAATCCTGCTGTTGCCCCATGTAAGAAATCTTAAAAGCAAAATCTGAGGGAATCAAACCGTTTCCAAGTCACTTGACTACCTTCCATAACAAAGCTTAAAAATATTTACAGAAATTTAAAAATATCCGGCACCCAAAAAGATAAAATTCACAATGTCTGGCACCCAATAAAAAATTTTAGGTGTGAAAAGAAACATTAAAATATGACTGTATTACAAGAAAGATCTCAAAGTGACAACCTTAGTTTCTGTCCACAAAAACTAGAAAAAGCAAGAAAAAATTAACCTCAAAGTAAGCAGAAGAAATAAGATAATGAAGATCAGAGTGTAAGCCAATGAAATAAAGAGCAGATTAGAGAAAATCATTGAAAGCTGCTTTTCTTAAGAAGATTAATATAGATAATAAACCTCTATGCAGACCTATTAGATCAGGATAAAAAAGGGAGACAGGGCACAAGTTACCAATATTCAGAATGAAAGAGTTGTCAATACTACAGATTCTATGATATTAAAAGATTATGAAGGCATATTATGGATAACTTTCTGCTAATAAATTTCACAACTTATATGAAGTCGTCAAATCCCTTGAGGAACAAAAAATATCAAAGCTTACATAAGAAGAAATAAACTTTCTAACTGCCTCTATATCTATTAAAGAAATTGACTTTGTAGTTAAAAGCCTTTTCACACACAAAAAAACCTCAGGCCCAGATTACTTTATTACTGAATTCTGCTAAATATTTAGTTCTATACGTCCAACATTACCTTGTAGAACAAAGACATCACAAAAAATCTACAAATTAATATTCCTCATGAACACAAAGACAAAAAGTTGTTAACATTTTAGCATATAGAATCAAACAGTATAGAAAAAAGATAATAATTCCAGACCAACTGTGGTTTATCCCAGAAATGCAAAGTAGTTTTAACATTCAAAATCAGTCCATGTAATCCATAATGTTAACAAACTAAAAAAGAAAACCATATGATCCTTTAAACAGACACACAAAAATAGATAAAATCCAACATCCATTTGTTATTTAAAAATAAATTTGCTCTCATCAAACTAGAGATAGACGGTAGCATTCTCAACTTAATAAAGGACCTTTATGAAAAACCTACAATGTGATACTTAATGCTTTCCCCTCCCAAGATCAGGAATAAAGCAAAGATGTCCACATCTAGTCAAAATTGTAGGGAAGATTCTAGTCAATTCAATAAGCCAATAAAAAGAAACAAAAGAAGTCCAGATTGAAAAGGAAGTAGAAAATTATCTACTTGTAGATGACATAGGTTTGTCTGTAGAAATCCTAATAATATCTATAAAAACATCTACTAGAGTTCACTACGTTACAATATACAAACTCAAGATACAAATATCAACTGCATAGTAAGGAAATATTGAAAATTGGAATAATTAATATAATTCCACTTACAATACCATCAAAGATATGAACTATTTAGAAATAAATCTGACAAAATATATGCAAGACATGTACACTGAAAACTAGAAGACATAACTAAGGGAAATTAAAGAGAAACTATATAAATATAGATTTATACTGTGTTCATAGGAGAGAAGACTTGATATTGTTAACATGTCAATTCTTGTCAAGTTGACCTATATATTCAATGCAATCCCAATCAAAATTCCAGCAGGGTTTATTTTTATTTTTGTTTTTATTTTTTAACTGACAACCTTATTCTAAAGTTAAGATAGAAATGTAAAGGACATAGAATAGCCAAAATAAAATGGAAACATATTTAAAAAGTTGGAGTACCAACACAATTTCTTGTATTTTTAGTAGAGACGGGTTTTCACCATGTTAGCCAAGATGGTCTTGATCTCCTGACCTTGTGATCTGCCTGCCTCGGTCTCCCAAAGTGCTGTGACTACTGCACTTTCATCAGAATGGCTAAATTAAGAAGACTGACCATGTTAAGTGCTGATAAGGATGTGGAGGAACTGGAATTCTCATACACTGCTGCTGAGAATGCAAAATGGCACAATTATATTGGAAAATAGTCAGTTTCCTAAAAAATTAAATATATACCTATCACAGGAGCCAGGTATTCTATTCCAGATATTTACCCAAGAGAAATGAAAGCAAAAGTTCATACAAAGACTTACACACAAATGTTCACAATAACCTTATTTGTAATAGTCAAAAACTGGCGCAAACCTAATGCCCATCAACAGACAAATGGAGTTAATGGGTAAACAAACTGGCAGATCCATGCAATAAATTACTATTTATTAATAAAAAGAAATGAACTATTGATAAATACAACATAGATGAATTTCAAAATAATTATGCAAAACAAAAAAATCCAGACTAAAAAAAGAGTATACACAGTTTTGTTTCATTTATTTAAAATTCTAGAAAATGTGAACTAATATATAGTGACAGAAATCCAATCAGCAGTTGCTGATGGAGGGAAGATGGGTGGGAAGAAGGAAATGTACTGGAGCAAGAGATCACTACTGGGAATGATGGATATCTTCACCATCTTGACTGTGCTGATGGCTTTATTAGCATATACAAATGCTCAAACTTGTTAAATTGTACAGTTTATCATACATTGATTATACAGCAATAAAGTTCTTAAAAGTAGAATCAATGGAGCAATGGTTGATAAAAGTGTATTTATGCTTAATTACACACAGAATGAATAAGTTCCGGTCATCATAAATATAACTTTAGAATGCTAAAATCCCTTTTACCCACTTATTCAACTTCTTATTACCCATCAAAGAAAAACATGTGCACGTGTGAATGAGATCATTTTCCCCATACTTTTATTTACAGTTGTATATTTTTTAAAAATATGGCTTTCCAGCCCCGGCTCCGGACCCTGTAGCCGCCGAGATGTTGATGCCTAAGAAGAACCAGATTGCCATTTACGAACTCCTTTTTAAGGAGGGAGTCATGGTGGCCAAGAAGGATGTCCACATGCCTAAGCACCCGGAGCTGGCAGACAAGAATGTGCCCAACCTTCATGTCATGAAGGCCATGCAGTCTCTCAAGTCCCGGGGCTACCTGAAGGAACAGTTTGCCTGGAGACATTTCTACTGGTACCTTACCAATGAGGGTATCCAGTATCTCCGTGATTACCTTCATCTGCCCCCGGAGATTGTGCCTGCCACCCTACGCCGTAGTCGTCCAGAGACTGGCAGGCCTCGGCCTAAAGATCTGGAGGGTGAGCGACCTGCGAGACTCACAAGAGGGGAAACTGACAGAGATACCTACAGACGGAGTGCTGTGCCACCTGGTGCCGACAAGAAAGCCGAGGCTGGGGCTGGGTCAGCAACCGAATTCCAGTGTGTATATATATATATATATATATTTATGGACCAGAAGGATAAATGACCTTCAAGGTCATAGCTACTTTCTACTTGAACTAAGACTGGGACACTGCTTGTCCAGAGCCCATGTTCCAGGAGCCTTTGCACACATAGTTTTGCTATCTCATATCGTAATTCTGAATTGGAATGTTGAAGAAGCCAAGGATCTGAGTAATGTAATTTAAATAATTTCCCATTAAAGAAGTTGAAAAAATTTTAAAAATCTGTGGCTGTTGCAAGTCCTGCAATATCTGGGGAACCGACTTCTACAGAACAGTTTGTTCCCTAATGCTGATGAATAAATGGGGCATCATTGCTCAACAGTTTATTTACAAATGAATCTATAGAAGCATAAAATTGAGAACTGTTCTCGATTAGTTATTCTTTCATGTTTACTCAGTCAAGTATTAAATCTTCCAAAATCATGAATCTCCTTTGGGAACAAATCTTCTGGTTTTGATAGTTTCCACTGTTGGAAAGGTTTTTATTGATATTTGACCTATGCTTCTTCCTTTCCTTACTTTTATTCTACTTATCCTGTTTAGATCAGGTCCCATCATTTCCTCCAAGTGCTTATGCATGTCAGCTATGTTATGACTTATCCTAGTCAACATTTAGTCAGGCTCTCCACAGGCACTACCTTAGTATTTTTATGGACCTTATTGTCTTTGCTGGAATAAATCTCTCATAACGAGATACAATATTCTGGCCATAATTTCACTATATTTGTAGAGAAAGGGGCTAACTGTTCTTGTATCCTCCACGTTATTAAATGTAATATGTGAAGTCGAAATTTAAAAAATTTTAAAAATGAAAAGCAAAAATCCTTGAGTTTTTCCTTTCATGTTACATAGTACACTTCTGTCAATGCTTAGCACACTAATTTCTCTGTTTTTTTAATGCTTACTAGGAACTCATTATTGATAGGTTTTATTTTTCAGATCACATTTAAGTAAATAGATAAGTTGCTGTATCTGTCAGTATTTACTATTTGTTACATTTAACATCTTTTTTACTCTTAATTTCCTCATCTGTTAATTGGAAAGAATTCCTAACTTGTAGAGATATTGTTCACACAGTACAAGAGAGCAATACACCAAAGACTAGCACAATACTTTGCACGAAGCAGGTGCTTTATAATCATTATCTCTCCCTGCCGTATTGCCATTTTCTCTCCCTACCAGAGCCTTTTACCATCTTAAATACTCCATGTGCTGCCTAGGCTATGCCTCTGTTCCCTACGGCTGGTTGCTGATTGATATTACGGCTCTTTCATTAGCCTCTTCTCTTGATCAGGTCATTATTTCCTTTTGTTTAAGGACCTACAGCCTTGTTTTTCAACCAAGTGCAGTTTCTCTGATCCAAACAGATTTAAATTCATCTGTCAGTAAAACCTCGGGAGACCATACTATGTCCTTTACTAAAATTCCAAAATAACATCTGCTGAATCTTAGAGTTCAAGCCAAAAGAAGTTATGAAGTTTGTATGGTTTAAGTTGTTCTTTGTAAACTCTGGCTGTATGCTGCTAATGATCTGTGTTTTTAATTGGTGTCTAATTTATTATTATATAATTCACTTCTTCTTGAACATAGACACAAGTCTATTTTAACATAACATGGCCTTTTTCTAATTATAAAAGTAGTACTAGCTCATTATGGAAACTGAAAAATCAGGAGAAGTATAAAGAAAAAAGAAAAAAAATGCCTGCAATCACATTGCAGAGATAACTCTGTTAACATTTTGGTGTATTTTGCTCACATGTGTTTTATCCAAGTTAGATATAAGAAAGTATATACATATTCCTTTTTTAAAAATAGTACAGTAGATTTTAATGATTACTATTTTGTGTCTTCAATCTTCTGTCTTTCCTCAATTTTCCACAATTAAATTTGTTTCATGTAAGGCAAGAAATATTTTACCTCCTTAATATAGCATACATTTAAATCATAATTCAACAGCCAATATAAGCACATATTTCAGCTCAGTGGATTTTAAAGACTCAGAGCATTACTATAGATTTTAAACAGAAATATGATTTGGGGATTTATGTTTTTAAATATTCCTGCTTTTCATTAGGGCTGTCTTTGAAACTCATCATTATATCCTAATGATTCTTAATTTCTCCATTGCATTTTTCTTATTATAAATCTTTAAAAGGTAATAAAAATAGCAAATCCAAACTTAGATGACATAAGGGACAATTTTGTTTTCACTGTCTTTCCATAAATTAATGTGCCCTAATTTTCTTTCCTTATAATACCAAAGAACCTCTTAATCTTGCAGCAACATCCCATTCATATTTTGGCTTGGCTTTAATCTTCAACTCACTTCTCCACTCCATCCCCCAATGCTTTTATTAATGCATCCTTATTATGCTGAGCATGATTCTTTATCATTGATAGGTTTTCCTAATATTTTCATAATTTCAGTAAATTTCAACCCAGTGGACTGAACACAGATGCTGCTTCGTTCTTTTGACTGACTACATGGACTTGTGTGTACATCTGAAACATTCTTGAAGGCCTATATTTTAGCTCTGGAATGATTAGAAGGCTCACAGAAAGATGAGTAGTTCTAATCTGCCCAGGAGTGCCTACATTATTGCAAGGTTTAATGTGTCTACTTGTGGGGGAAAAGCTGTTCCACTTTTCCTCTGTTGTAGTTTCTGAGGCCTACACTTCATTGCTTCAGACTTGAGTACTTCACTACTACAAACTTTCCTGTCATACAGTTTTGCATCTTCCCTCCTTGACATTCTCATTCCTGTTGTGAGGATTCTGCCAGGCTTTAATATTTATGAGCACACTAACTGGATTTTGTTCTTTTCTGTCCCCAGAATCTAACCCAATGCCTGCCATTTCTATGCTTGAATCGAAATGAACAATCACTTTATACCAATCTCCTTTACTCGTTAGAAATCATTTCAGATAAGTAACTTAAATATCATTACGAAAATGTCAACATACTGTGTTGTGATTAAACTAGGGGGCTTGGGAGTTAGTTGGCCTAAATTAGATTCCCACTTCCACCACTTACTTTCTTTGTGAACTTGGGCAGGTGATGAAACTTTGTGCCTCAATTTTTCTATGTACAAAATGGAAATGATCATAGTACTTACAGCACAGGATTGCAATTAGCTGCACACTTTTCAAGACAGTACCAAGCATGCAGTACATGCTCAGTAAATTTTGACAGCAATTATAAAGATCTGTAATATAGCACCCTCAGAGATCATTCTAGACCAAGTTTTATACTAGTAAGTCCGAGAAAATAGGGTGAGATTATCTCAAAACTGGGTCAAGCAAATTTTCTCCATTGGATAAAAGCACCGAAACATCATGCTATCCTTATTCTACTTTGTACATGCCTCCTCTTTCAGGCCCACTGATTTCATAGTTTTGGATTGTCGATTTTTCAGCTAGTACAACTTTTCCTGTTTGAACCTCAATCTCTATAATTTCTGCCTATATGTATGTACGTTTTCCTTTCCTTTTTACCCTTATTTTTCTGACAATAGCATTTATATATTATACTTTTTGGAGAAACATAATTTTATTCCTCACATTTGTCTCTCAATTTTCTCCAAGCATGCACTTCTCCCCTCTCCCCAGCCCTAACTGCTCTAACTTCAGATCATGTTAACAGGTCATTCTCAGCACAAAACATTTAGGCAGATGTTTTCTTCAGGGGCAGACTGTGTAGGAGAGTCTCTTTGATTCTTTTTCTTTCTTTCCCTCTTCTACTTCTTTCATTCCCCTTCCTTTGTTTGTATCATTTTTTCTTCATAGCATGTGGGAAATGAGGATTCTGCAGTCACCCTTTAAGGTAGTCGACATACAATCTAAACAAGATAACTCAGCCTCTGCAGAGGAGAGTGAACTAGTCTCTCACTCTCAGACTCTACAGACAAAAGTGAGCTAGATAAAAACATGGGGGTGTTGAATACACAACCTAAAATTGGATGAACCTTGATTCTCCAGGACTGGCCCCCATTAGTTATTGATGGTAAGTCTTGCTTTCTGGAAGATGACTACTGTAAAATGGATAAAAACAGTCAAGTAAAACAAAAATATCTTTTGATCCTATTCCTATTATCTGAGTCTTTTTTTTTTAAAAAAAGCAATTAATTATCATTAGAAAACATTCATTCATGTTTTATTCCTTTTTGTCTTCCTAAGAGGCTAAACAGCAATAATTAGGAACATACAAGTTCCAAACAGGGCAGCAAAATAATAAGGAATCCATTCTGCCAAATTGGCAAAATCTGTATGTGATTTACATAAGCACCCTTTCTTTATTCTTCATTTTGATTAAATGTACCTGTTTCAGAGAGCATTGCCCATGCTATTGGTTTTGCAGGTAATTTACAGATTAAATTACTCAAGATCTAAAATAAAAGTTAGAAGAATTAAGCATACTCTGTTAAGAATTCAACATCATCGTCATTATCATCATTATTCTATAAAGGTTTGGTTTTTTAGGAAACAAGGTTTGATTATCAAGGCACTTTTCTAAAGCCCTTGTTTTGATGGGCGAGTGATGAAGATTGCTGAGCATCTTATCTTTCTTTTTTAGGTTGTTCCACTCTAGATGTTAATAAAGACTAAGCAGAAATGATGAACCCTTGTTACTTTATGTTCCTTTAAAAATAATTTAATTGTACTACACGATCTTAAAATAGAATCAGTTAGTACATATTTCTTCTGTATTTGCTTATATGTGTGAAAAATGTCTCTATAAACATTTAAGAGATTACCTTTTATTCTCCTACTTGGGTTTGGGTCCCCTGAAATTAAAAATGAGTTATTTATTCTGGTAGATTTGGACATAAAATTGGCAAGGCTTTTCCTTTTATCACTCACAATTGTCTTTTTTTTCTCTCTCAAATTTACGAGGTCTTTATATCCGCTCCATTTTCTTTACTTTTTCCTTATAGTTCCTCTTCCAACAGTGTTTGCTTTTTACCAGTCCCTGAAGAACTTCTGTTGTCATCATTTAACATTTGAATGGCAATAATATTTTACAAAATGCTTTACAATTGCTTTTTATAAGTTATTCTCATGCCTTCAATAACTCTTAGGTTATTATTTGTATTATAACATAGAGTTTTGCTATTATTTGTAGCCACATAGACATTCTTCCTGACTCTGCCTTTTCCAATAGATTTGGCAAGCTTTTGCTGGAAATTATGTTCAGTTTTAGGCAGTACAGTTTTTTTAATACGCTAATTGCAGAAGCCTTAAAACTTTCTTGTGGCTTTTTGTTCTTATATAGGAAATACCATTTTAGATCAAAAGGAAAGTATCTTATTTTGTCTCTTCAGACTCTCTGAAACATACAGGAATATGGAGTAATTTGATGCACACAATATTGAACCTGGAAAACCCTCAAACAGTACATGAGATAAAAAGTACAGTAGTTCTAAGAAATACAAGTTATTGGAATACATATTTAAAGCTTCAGGCCTATTTCTGTATGGGATTTTAAAGTAGCATATTTTTAAAAAAGATCTTTGTGTCTCTGCAGTTAGCAGAAATTCTGATACATATCACCACTCAGTTGAGGAATTTAATATGAATGTTGATTTATTGATGTAGGTTATTTTAAGAATATATAAATGTTTCTTCCCTTCCTGTTCCCAGATAGTCCCCAGAAGAGTGAAGCTTTGAAGCTATTTTCCCAAGTACCAAAACTTACTCAAGTCATACAATATTTAGTCATTGACTACAACTTCAGACAATCTATAACTTGGTTTTTATAAGAAACCACAACAAATACCTAGTACATGTTTCCATCACTAGCACATTGGGAACCCCTTTAGAGAAACTTGGAGAAGGATAAGTGCTTTTGAAATGTTTTCCTTTTGGAATATCTTTATACTCTTATGTCCGCAGATATGTGCTTCCTCTCATAGTTTCTTTAAGTCTTACAAACCAAAAAACAAGTTAAGCTGTAGCCAACATTATTTTTCCTCTTGGTAATATTCTTAACTTTTGAGTTATCTTGGGCTTGTTTTTCATTTGCTTTATCACACTTTACTCAACAGTTAAATTTATTTTCCTAGGAATTTCTTCTCAGACTTACTCATATTCAATCACAGATTAAATGATTCTATTTCTACAGCATATCATGGTAAATTAGAGAGGATTTTGGAGGTGTCTATAAGGAGTTTGGTGAAAAATATGTACATATATATATGTATATTCTTTCTTTACCTTATATGGATATGTTATGAAAAGCAAAACATAAATGTTAGGCAGGATATTAAATATTGAATTTGTGCATAGCTTCTAAATAAAATATTTCCAAATTTTTTAAATGAGAAACTAGATCTTGCTTTTGTGTACTTAACATTTTATTATAGAGTTTTATGATTTGGTTGGTTATGCATATATCCTAATCAAGATTTTTTTCAAATGATGGTTTTTCTTTACATTCTTAAGAGAAATAATCTGTGAGAAACTTTGTTTATATGAATAGGAGGTAGCAAATAGCAAAAATGTATTTATCACTTTTACTCCATATCACAGTTCTTACATCCATTGAGCAGAATTCAAATTATTTGAACACTTTAAATTAAACATGAATGGTGTATTCATGCTTTAAATCTAAAGCTTGTTTTTCTTTCGTTGATAAAAGTCCTCATTGCACAACAAGAAATTTCAAATCCAGTTAATATATTTTCTAAAATCAAGCATTTCAAAATACTCGTGAAATGTTTCCTCAATAATACACAGATGTCACTTGCTCTTAAAAAGTTTTTACAAAGATCCAAATTATTGTATCAATTAACACCTGTAGCAAATTGTTTTAGCCTCGATTTTCTAAAGTTGAAATTTCTGCTTTGTCATTACATGTTAATATATTTCCTATAATTTTTGCAAATTTTTAAGTAAGTCATTTCATGAAGCTAAAAACTATATGTCAACAAATCTGCAAAGTGAAAATTATCCAAGTTTTTCAATTTTTTTCTTGCTTATAAACTGTTGACAAAACTTTTCCTTTGGACAGTCAATGTATTTAAGTGTGAAACAGCAGAAAGAAATATTCTCATTGTACTTTGCAAAAATCTGAAAATAGACAAGACTGTGGAAGCTTGGATTTTATTAGATTGCCATTTTGATGTTATCATCTGCATAATTCATATCTAAAGATGGACATTTATACATGACAGCATGTTTGTGAATAAACCATGTATTACTACATCTCAGGATGTTCAGAAGGGATGTAAAGGCTTTCTGCAGTGTTACCACAACACATGATTTATTTCAAATGACTGTTTCAACCTCAGTAATTTGGGTACTTTCTGCAGAACAAATTTGGTCCTCCCAATTATTTTTCTTCAGGGTTCAAATGAGTGTTATTGCTGTTATTAGCATTACTCAGCCATGAGAAATTTTTGTGTTTATAATCCTCCAGATCAATGTTGTCTCTAAGTCACCTGACATGTTATCAAGGAATTCACAAATACGGTTATTCAAAAATAAACTGTTTTGGTTTCCTTTGTCTTATTGGCTCCAAATATGTATGGACATGCTTTACAAAGTGTAAAGTGGACAAGTCTATGATTGTGTGAGAAAGCTTGATTTTTATTGCTAATTGTACAACTTTGTAAGTAGGTTTTTGTGTTCAGTTTATTGCTACTCTTGTCACTAATCTGTTTTTTAAAATCATGATACTTAATTTGTACCTAAAAAATTCATATTTTTTGCTGGGTCAGAATGAATCCTCTATAGTAAGATGTCAGTATTTTGTTTTATTTGGTAGTTTTTCTGTGTAAATAAGATATTTTGGTTTAAAAAGAGAAAATTTTTCAAAGCACATAAGTCCATATTTTAAATAATCGTTATATTATTGTTTCAGTAACTTAAACATTTTATGTGGAGTATTGGGTTTCTTTTGTGTATATGATGATATACTTTAGTCAGTTTGTCTTATTGGCTCCACATATGTATGGACATGCTTTATACAGTGCAGCAAAGTGAACAAGTCTATGACTGTGTGAGAAAACTTGATTTTTATTGTTAATCACACAACTTTTGGTTTGAAAGTAAATGGCTATAAAAAGTAAACCTACTTACATATAAAGTTCTCATATGATTCACATGTTTGAGTTTTTCCAAATAGAGTGCCTAACATTTTTAGGAACATTTTTAAACATCCCATGAAAATTAAGTGACTTTTCAAGTACTAAAATATTAATTTTCATTTAAGTTAGTAATTAAAGTTCTAGAAACTAAAAAATCTTAATATCGCTAACTATAATATATATGACAAAATGCTTTTGAAAGTTTGATTTTCTGAAGCTATAAATTCTAGAGTCCTCTTAAAAAATGTTTATATTAGAATTACTTTTTTAAAAATTTTATTTAATATATATATATTTATTATACTTTATGTTCTAGGTAATTATTCGGTGTTTTAAAGAAATGAACAGGTTTTTTTTATTTCTCAAACCCCACAACAATCATTATAGAATTAACTTAGAATATCAGATCTCAGCCAGTTGTTAACATCGAAATCTATTTGATAAATTTTCAAAAAAGAATAAATGAGAAAGTTAACAAAATCACTTTAGCCCTTCTTTGGCCTTCTACTCAGCTACTCCTGAGCTGTACAGAATTTTCTTGGTTCTATTTTTTGCAGGTAGAAATTTCCGAAAACACTTTTGGAAGCCATTATGGTATTAAATACTTTAACTATAGTTATTTCTTATATAATAGAGGTTACTGATTTTCCCTTTAGTTGTCTCTTTAAACCAGTCCTTCTCCTTCACTTTTCACTGCCATCACCCGGGGGCAGGTCTTCAAAGATCCCTCCCTAATTTCTGAACCCTAAGGACTCTCCCTGGGCAAAGTTATCCTATGCTTGCCTGCCAGTCTGTTGTTAAAAGCTGATCACATAGTAACCCTGCCCTGAAGGCTCAATGGCTTCCCAACATCCATAGAATCAGCTCCATATTTAGCTTGGCATTCAAGACCCTCCATAACGTAGGTCCAGTTTACCTTTCCAGGTAGCCCCTTGCTGTTCCTCTATATCTGCTCTCTGTGCAGATAAACTCGGTGATCTTTGGGAGAATTCTTGAGGGAGAAATGCAACCAGTAGTGAGTGATATGTAGAGTAAGTTCTAAGTGGAGGTAATAATATAAGGAGAACCTGGACCAGTTTCAGTGTTTCTAACATGTCCTTGGAACACATTGTCCCCATAGCATTCCTGAAGGGATGTACTACCCATTCATTTCAAATAACCTCTTCCAGGAAGTCCTACCTGATCAATCACCCAAGTATGATATTTCTGTCTTGACTCATCATACATTATGCTTTGGCACTTACTAAATTCTGCCTTGTGCTATAGCTGTTTCAGTTTCTTTGGTTTATTTCTAACTATATATTTTTGGCTTTACCAAAGAAGAACACTCAATGAGTTGCTTTTGAATGTCACATGGTACCTGAAACAACAGCTTTTGCATAATAGGAGTCTCACCGTGCATTTATGGAATCACGAATCACATCAACTTTGTTTACAAAACCTATTTAAATATTTATATATTTTATTAATACAACCCAACACATTTTGAGCAGTTTATCTGAAAACAAGATGGAATTTAAAGCAACTGAGGTTTCTTACCAACAAATATCTGGTATTCCAACAGTTTAATAATCATAATGACAACATTTAGAGAGAAAGCAACAACTCCTTCATTCTCAAAATAAAACTGTGAATTTATTTAATGACAATTCTTTCTCTGCTGCCAAATTCAGAAGAACATACTTTGTATGCAAATTAATTTTCTAAGGTTAAGTATCAAATGCAAGAAAACATTAGTGGTCAGTCATCAAAGGTACATTCTGAATCAAAATCAAAATGCTCAACAATCTTCTATGAAGAAGCTAAAAAATGCACTCTGGGTTTTATCAGAAATTAATAATTGTTTTATTCCTGGTATTTAATACTGATTTTGAATATGTATAAAAGCAATAGTTTGAAATATCATAGCTGACTTGCACAAGCATATCTGATCAGTTGCTTAGTCTAAGGAGCAAGAAAGCCAAACAGATGGAGAAAGTTTGCATTGTTTTGCAGTAGTGACAATCTATTTATGATTTTATTTTCTATTTGACCTTCTTAGGATGTCTATAAATGAGTTTACTGCTTAACACTTTTTCTATAATATAAGCCTTCTGAAAAAAAGAATAAATTATAATAATAATAAAATAAGCACATACATTCAGAGAAACTCTTCGTTTGCCTTTTTTGTGCAGGAGATGTCAACGGTAATAGCATACAGGCTTTCTAAAATAGTTTTCAAGAATATTTTTATGAACAGATTTAGTGGCAGGTTTTGTGGCAAATCAGATTGTACTCATTCAATATCATTGGCTGACAAAGCTGTCTTACTGAAGACGGGAAAAAAAATAATTTTTAAAGACAGTTTTATGAACAGATTTAGGTGCACAGACAGCTAAAGCTGGAAAGGACATAACTAGTGCAGCTACTTCATTTTTTTTAGGAAAGGAAATAGAGGCACAAAGACATTTCATTAAATGACTAGTTTAATGACAAGTCATATGAATGAGAAAGATATGAGAATATAGATGTCTTGACTCCTGAAATAGTGCTCTTTACACCATTCTTATTTTACTTAGTTTGGCTAATGACATTGTAGTTTTATTTGTAATGCTTAATAGCATGGGTATGCCACACTGCATTTTACAAAAGTAATAAAACTTCAGCAACAGGAGCAACTCTTCATAGTTAGCTGCTCTTAAATCTTTAATGAGAAGGGGAAAGAAGCAGGGGAGGGAGGGGCAAAGATAGTTGTGCAAGAACTATCTGAAAAAGAAGCTATGGGAGGTTTTCATAGGATCATAGTTGCAAGTCAGGTTAGAGAGTAAAATTTTTACAATGTTGAGATCTCATGTCTGACCACCTAAGGAATTTGCCTCAAAGTGTCACCAGTAGGAACTTCACTTGCTTAATGAGTTGGAAGAGGGGTCAAGGCGGTGACAAAGTTGGGGTAAGGGCTTGGAATCACTAGTATACAAAGGAGAACTCCCTCAGCAAAGGGTCATGTTTTATCTCTGCTGAGCTCTACTTATTTGCTCAAATACAATTCAGGCTGTTTGTTCACAGCCCCTTCGTCAAAAAGCTCAGAAAATTATCCTTTCATATTTATTTAATTTGGGGGAAACGAACAAAATCACTCTATTCCTAGAAGAAATGTCCCTCTAATTTATAATTTAAATCTGAAGAAGACTTCCCCCTTTCCCAAGAATGCCTATGAGGAAAACAATCATTTTTCATGATTGAGAACAGCTTTATTGTTGACTGGTTGACAAAGGACTTTGGCCCAAAGGTCTGATTGAACCTAAAGAAAAAACTGTTACACTGAACAGTCTGGAAGAGTAAGTGTGGGTGAGAATAAACTTTCACTCTTCTGTAAGAAATAATTTCTGCAAGTTAAGCACATCAATATCTGTCTCTTTCAAGTTAGAATTAGGAACCACACTGGCAAAGAAATAGGCTGAACTAAATCTATTTTTATCCACAATCCATATTGGCAGAACTATTTATAATTCAAACTGACTTTTCTGGGATATTCAGTATGTTTTATGTGTCCCCAAAACTCAGCCAACTTTCAATAGTCAGAGGCAAATACATTTATCACAATATGGCATATTTCCTGAAAAATTACATCACGTGTAGCTAAGAGAATAATAGAAAGCTTTTGACTATTTATTGCTTATGATTATACCCACTATTTTTTATGTTAATTAAAATAGTCAAGAATGAGTTGTGTTTAAACCCATGAAGCAAAGCTTGGTTAGAGCTTAGGATTTTGATTTTTTGTTACTGCTAATATTCTCATAAGTTGTACAAGAAGAAAGTTAAGCAAATCTGTTCTTGATCCCATTTCTTCTGACCTAAGAACATTTTAGGAAAAGGTCTCTTAAACCTATTAATAAACATTTATAAAATTTTGTACAATTATACACATTTTAAATGTTTCAATTTTGTATCTATGAATCGTAATTAAAAGTAAACTATCACTTTGATAAAATACATACAAATGTAGGATTTTTCAAAATAAATTTCAAAAATGGTTTAAAAAGAAAATTAGCAGCATACTATAACATTATTAAATATTCCCTTTTTCTAAAGCTGCAGTGAAATGACATTATCATAAATGCACATTATTAGAAATTCCTCTGGAGAACAGTCTATAGCAAGCTTGAGTACCTTAGCCTAACAAAGCTATCTTAAATATGTACAAACAGCTTTAGTCTCAAAATATTTTTGCAGTGTCGTTTTGTGAATAAATTTCTTCAAGTAAAAATAACATGTATTTTTGTAAATTAAAAAAAGACAAAGAAAAGTAACCTGTATTCCCAGTGCCTAGAAAACCATGATTTCACTGGTAACATATTAATGTATCTCTTTCCAGTGTTTTTCTGTACATTCCTTCTAAAATTTGAAATGCATTCCAGAAAGTGTTTTATGAACCATTCTGCATATTAGTATATAGGACATATTTTCATATCACTAAACGTTATTTCTCAAATAAATTTTAAATTTTAATTATATAAATAGTCCTCTGTTATTGGACGTTTATGTCATTTCCAAATTTTAAAAATCTTAGAACAGTGCCGTGAACATCCTTATCTATTAAGCCTTTGAGCATATTCATAATGAGTCCCTTAAGAAAATGTCCTAGTAATTCAATTTCTGGGTCAAAGTTTATTACGTATGTCGTGGCTTTTAAAACATAGTGCCAATGTGCCTTCCAAAATTGTTAAATCCATTTATTTTCTCATTATCTGTGACCAAGTGTCCTCATTTCTTCCAGTCTTTGATATCTTCAAAATGTCGGCAGTTTGCTTGGTGAAAATTACATTTCTTAATAGAAATGGCTATACTTATCAATGAAGTTAAATGATTTATTATATTATAACTGGCCAACCAGACTTTTTTTTTCAGTGGCCTATTGGGGGTCTTACATTCACTTATTTTTTTCTAGTACTGTACATGTCTGACCTCACTGATTGGTAATTGCTGTTAAGATATCAACCCTTTATCAGAGATACGGAAAAGCTTTTTCCAGGTTCACAATTTGTCTTTGATTTTATTTATGGTGGTTTTCCAAAAACAAAATTTAAAAAACAAATTATGAGGTTGAAGTTATTAATAGTAATCTGTTAGAGGACAAAGACTATTCAAGTTGAGGAGGAAACAGAAACAAACATAGGTAGACACAGGTGAGACCAAATTCTGTATGGTCGGTCTCAGCCGCTCCTGTCTTCTCTCACTATCAGAATCCTGCCCTTCTAAAACACCAAACTAAGCCCACTTTCATAAAACGTGTGTGTTACCACACTATTTGGCATGGATCAACTTACTGTCTTGTCTGGCTCCTAGATAATTCCTGTAATCATTTATAAATTCTCAACCTGATTGTAAGCAATTTAAGGACAGGAATACTTTTTTATATTTCTTTTCTATTCTTCATAGTTCTAGCACAAAGCTCAGCAGGTAATAAGCCTTAAACAATTACTTGTTCATTGATTACAGATGTGTTTCTTCCCTTGTATTCTGTGACCAAATCACTGTTTTTCCTTTCTCACAGATTTTATTGAAGCTACATCTCTGTGAAAATCACTGAGCCATTTCAAATGAAATGATTTCTGTTCAGTCAAATCCGTATTCAAAGTAACCGATTTCCTCAAGTCATAGGTAAATTCAGTCAAAATAGTTGATTTGGTTTGCGTTGACCTGGCTTGTGCTCAGTCACTGAAAACACAGCCTAGCATGAAGTTGGTTTTCCTTGTGGTATCTGTTACTGCTTGCTGAGTGAGCTGTATGGCAAAAGGGCTGTTGTTCATTCATGGAACAATATTAAATAATCAAAGAAGCTATGAAAGAATGGATTTTAAAATATTTCTGGACACTCTTTTAGAAATGTACAATGTGTTTTTAATATAATATATATATTTTGAATGTATTTATAACTATACATGACCTACCACAATTTTATAATTTTAAAACAATAACCTTTATGAATTCTATACAAAACTCGATATTTAGAAAGTAACATTTTAGGTTCATGTACATCTTTTAAGAGATTCTGGTCTAAGCTTGCCAGTTGAAATCTATGTACTACATGGTAAAATGTGTACCTGTGTGTGTATTTGAACATGTACACAATAGTACATGTGTTGCCACATTAAAATCTTGAAGCAGTTGCCGAATAAGGAAAATTAGCTGCTATCACTTTTTAAATGTGAGAAATATGGCCTTAAAAGTAAGTATTAACTTGTAAATATACTATTCTTTGGGTAAATGCCTGTTTTCTGGTATGCCTTTGATGATCAATTAACATATTTAAAAGGTAAATATATATTAGACTTTTAAGTAAAGAATTTTCTAATATTTAACTGAAGAGAAAATAAAATGTTCCTATACAGAATTTGAAACTGACTTAATGTATGAATTGGTGTATAAGAAGTAGTAGACCTTTGAAGCTTAAAGTTTAATTCTTTTTAGATCATCTAGAACTTGAGTATGTTCATGTCTGTTTCTCATAAATGCACATTATAAACACTATCTGTCATCATCCTATGAAGTGTGGTGCAGTTGATAGTTTTAGTGAGCAAGAAATCACTTTCGGGTAAAAGTCATTCTTTAAGATTAGTGATAGGATCTGCTAAACGGAGTCTGCAATGGAGAAGTTTTCACCAGAGGACTTGTGAATTATGCAAACACTGGGCCGCATTCTTTGACGCCACCTATTACTAACTAACTATTTGGAGTTCCTTTAAAGGAAAAAAAAAAAAAAGTAGTTCCTACCACCACCCAGTAAAAAAATGTACTCTGCAATCTTTTCTTGTTTTGCATATGATTGGTAGCATACCTTTTAACTGCTGTAAGTAATAAAAATATATATGTGCAAGTTGGCTATAAGAAATGCCAAAGTTTCACCTAATAAAATTTTGGTATGCCTCAGTTTTCAAAGTAAATTTGATTTATTTGAGCCACCAGCCATCCGATGACAGCCCTGTGTTTTTTATATGAGTCATGTCCCAAGGGGTCTAGAATATGCCAATGGTGTACCTTGGATTGGATCCAGTGTCCGCAAACAGGTTTTCATTAGACTTTGATGCCGGTCGCATTTGGGAGCAGAGAGGCTGCTGAAAACCAGCTTTACTTTGGGATCACCTCTGTCTTTTAGAAAAAACAACAAAGATCTTTTTTAGCAAAGCTTTGCGCCTCCACATTGTAGGTGTATGGTAATATTTTAGAGAGCAGTAATCTGTTATTGCAGGTGGTCAGGCTTCAAGCACTTCCGTATTTTGAGAATAGATCAGACGAAGTACAACAACTTTTATTGAAAAATTGCCGAATTTGAAAATTAGAAACACATTTTCTGTGGCTAAGATTAAGTTAGCATGTATTACAGTCACTTGGACTTTTCTGTAGCTCTAAAGGGAATATAATTACATAGGTTATTCCACATGTCATGAGATTGGAACCTTAATCACACTTAGAAATCTTTATCATGCTGACGTAGATCCTTACTCTTTAATCTCTTTAGTAATCGAAAGACTTTTCTATTTTTTTTTTTTTAAAGAATATGGAGTAGGCAACTCAATGAGAAATAAAGCAAACCTACCTTTTATTTTTATGCAGTAAAAGCCAGTTTTATTTCTGATTTTAAGAACTGTATTGTATTCTTTCATGCTCTCAGAGAAAGTTATATGTGAAGATGGAATCAAAAATTATTTAAAATTTGTTTTTAGACACATATGTATCCACGTGAATGTGTGTATATACACTGTATAAAGTTTAGATAGAACTTCATTTAAAAGTGAGATTTAGAGTATTTTTTTTAATATCAAAGAAAACACTAGATGTATGTTGTTTACTTGGTGAAAATAAAGCCTAAGAGTTTTATCCAATAAAAATAAAGGAACAACAAAAAGAAGTCCAATTTTTATCTAAGGCCAAGAGAATTCCAAGAGACCAAAGGTAACAGAAATATTACTAAAGATCCAGAAAATAAACAGGACATTAGTTGTCATTCAAGAATTTAATAACATTGTCTTCTCACTTGGAGAATTGATCCTGTTTCAAAATAGGAAAAAATATTTTATTGCTCTTTCTCTCTGTAATATACAGAAGGGTGCTGCATATTTTCAAATGAAAAATATATTTTGAACCCCTCTAGTTTGGATCAAAGTCAGGTCTACAGTAAGAACTTCAATCAACCAATCAAACAAGTACAGAATTTATCTATTTTATAAATAGAAATAAAAAATGACAGAGTAGACTATTATATAATTAAGTGGTCAGTGAGATGGTGTAGGCTACTGGCTTTCAAATTTTGCCTAGGTAACCCCTATTTTTTTATTAACTTAAACCACAACTTCCATGTTCTTAAGTGAACATCTAATATTTTTATTATAGCTTTACATAGATACATAGGGTATAATCTCCAGTGCATTATAAATATCAGCATTTTCACTCTTAAATATATTCAATAAAGTCTAAATATCATAGTTATTTGATACTCATCATCTATTTTAAAAATATACTGACAGATTGCAAATGTGCTCAAAGGTATTTCTAGGATAATGAAAATGCTGTGAAGCTAAGTTGGAATGATACATAAGATATACATTTATTTAAAAATATACAGTTTGCACAGTTACGAGTAAAATTTATGCTACATGTATTATACCTTGAAAAGCTGTTAAAATATACAAACAAGTTAGAAATTTTAGATTATTCCTTTGACTTATGTTTTTTTCTACTTCCTCTGTAGAATCCCATCCTGGTATAGTATATTTTCAGTACTTTTTATCTCTTATTGATGGTCCCATAACTCTCTTCAACAAAAATGTATATATAATTGTAAATTTAAATATTTTTATAACATAAGACATAAAGCTATAAATATTAAAACACTTTTTTGATATTGGAATTTTATAATTAGCACTCAACTGATCAAAAGCAACATGCATATACACCACATTTTTATAATTAGATAAAATTTAAAACACTGGAGATGTATAAATTAATGAGATGCATAGAACTGTTTCTTTTACATTTAATTATTTCTTTTCCATTACTAATTGCCAAGTTGAGACAAAATTCAACATCAATTTTGTTCCAATTCTTTTGTTTTTATACATTTAAGCACCAAGAAACCCTTTCTGCATAAATCACAAGATGGACAAGAGTCTGCAGAAACAATTCGTCCCAGGTTTTTAATTCCTTTAGGGATCTATGTCATATGATGACCTATTATATAAGCGTTTTAATAATCTAAACTCAATTAGGTCCTCTCTCAATTTTATTAAAAGCAAAAATTTGAAAGTCACCTGACTTGCAAAAAGTCAGTCATTACAACCATACAGTTGTATTTTTTAGCATTTATGTCAGTATTTTGAATGTTTTTATTTGCTTGGCACAGTGGAAGTTTTTACAGTTTGGTAAGATTTTGGTTGGGTAAGAGGTGTGCCTTTCTTTTGTAAATGGGAAGAAAGTTGGTTGTTAAAGGAACACCTTTATCTAGGTGAGTTCTCATGCAGATCAGTGTTACAAAGGAGTATACATGGAAACTGGGAATCTGAAAATTGGTTTAATTAAAGAAATCCTTAGCTGTGTATTCTTTAGAAAGCTTTCTTCATGTTCAGGAGCATCCAGACTCAGTATGAAGATTGGTACAGTCATCAAGAAGCTTCTAATTAAACTAAAGAGCTTCTGCACAGCAAAAGAAAATATCATCAGAGTGAACAGGCAACATACAGTGGGCAAAGGATATGAACAGACACTTCTCAAAAGAAGACACTTATGCAGCCAACAGACATATGAAAAAATGCTCATCATCACTGGTCGTCAGAGAAATGCAAACCAAAACCACAATGAGATACCATCTCACACCAGTTAGAATGGTGATCATTAAAAAGTCAGGAAACAACAGGTGCTGGAGAGGATGTGGAGAAGTAGGAATGCTTTTACACTTCTTGTGGGAGACAGTGTGGTGATTCCTTAAGAATCTAGAGCTAGAAATAACATTTGACCCAGTGATCCCATTACTGGGTATATACCCAAAGGACTATAAATCATGCTACTATAAAGACACATGCACACGTATGTTTATTGAAGCACTATTCACAATAGCAAAGACTTGGAACCAACCCAAATGCCCATCAATGATAGACTGGATAAAGAAAATGTGGTACATATACACCATGGACTACTACTATGCAGCCATAAAAAAGGTTGATTTGAGTTTATGTCCTTTGCAGGGACATGGATGAGGCTGGAAACCATCATTCTGGGCAAACTATCACAAGGACAGAAAACCAAATACTGTGTGTTCTCACTCATAGGTGGGAATTGAACAATGAGAACACTTGGACACAGGGTGGGGAACATCACACACCAGGGCCTGTCGTGGGGTGAAGGACTGGGGGAGGGATAGCACTGAGAGAAATATCTAACGTAAATGACGAGTTGATGGGTGCAGCAGGCCAGCATGGCACATGTATTCCTATGTAACGAGCCTGCACATGTACCCTAGTATAGCAATAATTTTTTTAAAAAAAGAAGAAGTTTGCTGGCAGTAGGAACTACATCTGGGTGCCAGTGCTGGGAAGGGGAACAGATACATCACAGCAGCTGGAGCTGAGCAAGGCTTGTAGCAATGGGCAGGCTTCAGATATTCAGAAAGGGGCAAGGAGGGCATTCCAGGGGAGAGGCTCATTTAAGCAAAGGCATGAAGACAGAGTTGACATGTTCTGTGCAGGAGAGGAGAAAAAGACTGCCTCAAACACCTGTGTTGGGTGGGCCCAAATGAAAATCCAATCCTGAATGCAAGGATATTGGACCTAATGTCATGAGAAGGACCCTCAGGAATTATTCTAAGTTTTATCCCCAAACTCTTACTTTATCAATTCAAAATGTCAGTGGGCATATTTGGTTATAAAGACCCTTTCTAGAAAAAAACAGCCCTTGAAATTAACTTAGCATTCAGAAAAGTGCATTAGAGAAATCAGTTTCTGTGTAAAAAGTTTACAGTTACTTGGAATTGATTCTTCATTCAACACATTTATGAAGTCACAGCTATTACATGCACTGGGCATTGGGTGGCCTTATGGACATCTTTTCAGCCCACACCACAAAATCTAGATTCCTCATGTACTGGCCACCCAGAGCTCTTCTGTTAGAGTGATGCTGGATAAAGGATACTAAAAATGGTTGCTGATGTTGAGAGGCACCCTCAAAATTTCCTTGATACTCTATCTTCTTGTTTGGCCTAGTGCCTCCTCAAAGTGTACAGTTCCTATCCTGTGCTATTACACTACCTAGATAAAATAAGAGATTATCTTTTCTTATCTAACTGGTGAGCATAGTTGGTATCAGTGGTATAAAAGTTTTAAAAAATCATAAACACACAAACACAAACACCTACATTCAAATGTATTCACCTCTAGTTTGTGAAATAAACCACATCTAAAATACAGATTTTTTAGATGAGTTTCCTTTCAAATTCATTTCTGTCAGAAATAGTCCCCAAGCACTCTGTGGTTACTGATCTTATTTTTAGGGCAAACCATATTTATATCAGCTCCAAGCCTTTTCAATCTTTGTAAAAAAGATAACAAAGATGAAAAGGAAAGCTGATACCGAAAAATTGCCCCAAATTCTGGAAGAGTCCACTTTTCTTCTGTATGTCGTATTCAACTTTCAGTCTACAAACCTGACCCTTCCTTTTCTAACTTCCCTTTTATGACATGGTGTCTTTGTACACAACCTCCCTGCATTTAAGACAGTCCCCTGGGCTATTCTCCATGGAACTCATCACCACCCAGCTTGAGGGTCACCCCATTTTCCTGACTCTCCTATGCCAGGCAGCACTCTCTTCCTCTCTGTACCCACACAGACTTGCATGTACAAAAATGACCTATGAAAGTACATGTTTTTCTGCATTACATTGTTATGGGCTGTGTTTTGTTCATCTTTAAATCCTTAGAACTTAGCAGGTTCTTAGTACATGATTATTGCTCAATATATGTTTGTTGAATGAATGAACAAACTAATAAGACCCTGGTACCCACTACGTAAATAAAAAAGAAAAATAAGCTAACAACAAGCATGGATTACAGTTTTGTGCAGGCATATTTTTTAGGATTCATTAATTACAGTGGACCTATGACATTTAAAGTTTTGATTTTTGTTTTTGTCTTGTTTTGCCCTACAGCAAGGGTGTGTGTGTAAAAACATGCATGTGGTATGTATGTGATGTGTGGTTTATATGATAAAATAGCCTTCACTGTCACCTGGAAATCCTAGAGTTTGATCTTATGTTTCTGCCTCTATTCTATTCCCACAATTTTCTGTGCTCTTATCATATCTGCTTGCTGCCACCACACACACAGACACACACACACACACACACAGACACACACACACACACACACACGGGAGGGGGAGAGAGACAGAGAGAGAGAGATTGAGAAACACAGACACACATACATTCCATCTCTAAGGTGAAGTGGTAAGAAATGGGAGATAAAATACAGAAATATGGAATGATCAGAGTCTCTCCTCACTTTTCGGTGAATCATCTAGCCAACACAAAGTGAGATTTGCCATTTTAATTGCCTTGCCAATAGCTCTCTTTTGGTTTCCTTGATCTTTTGGGGTAGTTTTGTGGGTTTGGGGTGTTGGACATTAAAAGCAGCGATGTTGGAGGTAGAGGCTAAGCTGGATAAACATGAAGGACCCTCAGGGTTCTTGGGCATGTGGAGACCCTCTGGTGGAAAATGAAGTGGCATGTCTGAGATTCCTGCTGATGTGGGGTAGGGACTAAGTAATGACCCAGCTTGTGAAATCAGCCCTCTGGGGCTGGCATAGAGTCATAAACCAGGCCAATTAAATTCTTAGAGGAAAATATAATTGTGTAAACTTCAAATGTTGAGTTGAACTATTCAACAGTAAGTTGTTCTTTTAACTGCCAACAGTGCCTGAGCCCACTTCTTCCTGTTATGCCAGCAACTAATGGCAGCTCTGGGTTTGGGTTTCTGGGTACTGGGAGGAAAAAAAAAAGCCTTTTCCCAAAGTTTTAGTGTCCCAACAGTAAAACTGAAGTGATAGTGATAATATGGATGATATTAAGATACTTAAAGTTGATACTGGAATGAGCTAAGACTTCTGGGCCATTGGAATGGAGTGAACATAGTAAGAACTATATCATTCTTGGTGGGCCAGAGGGAGAAACGTTATGGAATGAATTGTGTCCCCCTAAATTTCATATGTTGAACTCCTAACCCCCAGTACCTCAGAATGTTACTCTATTTGGAGATAGAGCCTTTAAAGAAATAATTCAGGTAAAGTGAACTCATATGGTGGGCCCTAATCCGAAATGACTGGTGTGCTTATAAGAAGGGGAGATTAGGACACAGTACTGCGCATGCACAGAGGACAGACCATGTGAGGACACAGCAGGAAGGCAGCCATCTGCTAGGCAAGGAGACAGGACTCAGAAGAAACCAATCCTGCTGACACCTTGCTCTTGGATTTCCAGCTTTCAGAGCTTGGAGAACTAAATTTCTGTTGTTTAAGTGACCCAGTCTATGGTATTTTGTTATGGTAGCTTTAGAAAATGAATATAGTCACCTCGTCTGGGAAATATTATTTTCTAAGTCTCCTTATTTTCTAACTCAGTGAACTTTGTAAGTGATGGACACCATGGAGAAGATTTAGGTTCTGAGAGGCCTGAAGCTTATACAATTTTTGAGCCTTCTCCTCAAGAAAAAAAATTAGGTTTAAGAAAGCAAATATTTACAGAATAAGAAAAGAAATCACAACACATTTTAAAATTGTAAAGTGCTGACAAATTAAAACACACATGACCACGTGAACATTGCCCAGGCCTCTCTCTAAGGGCTGTTTAAATAGGAGCCCTCAGTGAGGCTCGTGCTTGGTTAGCTATGTGGTAAATGACCTGTTGAAATGACAGAAGGAGACCAGATTCCTCTATGGCTAGATTTTCTGTCTCTTCATCCTTTTGTTAGCTTCACTACAGCAAATTTGTAGATACAAATTGGCTCTTTCTCATGAGCCTCTACTAGGCCCTTAGTTTATGTTTCCGTCTAGCCAAATCATCTTTTCACACAAACATGGTGCCTTCTGGAAGAATCCTTGCAAATACCATGCCCTGTGTCCCAGTCGTGATCAGCTACTCTTTTCAGCAGCCTTTTGTGTAGATCCCTGTAATTAAGCACTCTTGGCCCTGTCAGTTGCAGGTGATGGAGCAGAGTCAGAGTTGGTGCCCCTGGTACAAAAAAAGCTCCTCTGCAGTTGCACAGAAAACCTGAGAATTTTGGTGAAATTTTCCAGTTTCAGAATTCACTGGATCTCAAATTGGATCACTAATCTGAGGTCATTTCCTTGACCCTTTTTCCATTTTCACAGGCAAAGCTTCCCTTTTGCTCAAGACAAAAACTCATAAAACTGTGCCAGAGAAATATGATTTTTTTTCACACTTCACAAAGCTGTCAAAAAGCCTACGTTTGCCAGTTTTGCTTTTAACACGCAAAACCTTTCACATGGCTCCAGGCACAACCCAGAATCTTGTGGCCAACTAGTTGGATTTCTTTCCAAAGGAAACAGTAGAAGCATTGTCGGAGAAGAAGATGGTATTGAATTCAAATGGAGCTGGCTGGGGTGTTATTCATATGCAAAAGTACAGAAGCACTGGCTTCTTCAGGGACAACTTTTATTTCAGAAGTAGGTTTAACAGCACACAGCAGGCATGGGATGTGTGTGTGTGTGTGTGTGTGTGTGTGTATTACACAATAATTTCACATTTTGGATAGAGATCATGTTTTTCAACTCCATTTTGCAAATGAGACATCTAGAGAGCAATCCAGTAGAGGCATTGGGACATAAGCGGATCAGTTTTATCAAATTATATCTGAGCCCCTTACACATGACTCAGTCTTAACAGCTTGTCCTGGGACTTCTCATATTTTATGCTTTCCTTTTTATTATTTTCCATGCACTCTAAGGATATTTGGTTAACAAAAATCTATTATATTTGACCATGTACTTTCTCCCTCCTTTCTTCTGTTCTCTACAACAGTGATGCCCAAGTGTGGTCCCTGGACTGGTAGCATCAGCATCACCGGGTAATTAATTAGAAATGCAGATTCTCACTGAATCAGAGTAAGTATACTAAATGGGGCTCAGTAGTCTGTTATTGAACATGCCCTGTAGGACACATTGAGCCCACGAGGTGAGTGCTATTATCCAGAGGCTTAGGGAGGCTGTGTGCCATACCCACAACCAGGATGGTACTTGGGGATAGCTTGGAGATTGTTACCTATGGCTGCCCAACCAGTCTTCATAAAGCCCTCTTCTCTGCTTGCTAGTCTCTGCTTGCTAGGCAACATGAGATAAACCCCTATATTTTATTGCTTCCTACTCACAAGCCCTTTATGATAAAAATTCTGGACATATTATCTCCAAGGGCACATAGCTGGTAAGTAGTGAAGCCAAGATTCCAAGGAGGTATGCTTGGATTTGACTCCTGTGCTTTCTTCTATACCTTGCTGCTTTCTCAGAACCAATTGTTCATAACGTGTAGCACTGGACTTGGTGGAGGACACAAAGTTAAACAATAGAGGGTCCTGACCCTTAAGGAGTTCAGGATCTAATGGGAATGCTGGCCTGTGGCTTTACGCATTCATGGGAGGTAAGGTTCAAGAGACCTAGAATGCTGCTTTGGGAAAAACTGAGGCCATAAAGTCAACAGCTCTAGATTTGAGTCCTGGTTCCACAAGCAATGGGCAAGTTATTATTAACCTCTCCAAACTTCAGTTTCAACATCTGATAGTGGCAATAATACCTACCTCATGGGCCTGTTGTGAGGACATATTGGGATTGTATATATCAAAGGTTTAGTCCAGTGCCTGATGAACAGGAAATAAATGTTATTAACATTCTTGTTATCATTACCTACCTAATAGGGTTGTTGGCAGAGAGGAAAATAATGATTATAAAATTCCAGGCATGAATGATTAAAGCACTGTAAACTAGATAGATAGATAGATAGATAGATAGATAGATAGATAGATAGATAGATAGATAAATTTCCAGGGACGTCATGGGCCTTCAAGAAATGGTGTGCATTTTTATTTCTTTATTAATAAGTGAAATTGTATACAGAAGTATTGGCTGAGATGTCATCTCCTTATGCAGATCAGTTGGGTGGTGGCTGAGAGAGCTAGAAGCTGAGAGGAAGAGAGGGAAGTACAAAAGGAGTGTGGAACAACTGGGATTCCCACACTTGGGTATACTAAAAGCAGCTCTGTGAATATTGAGATGTGCTATAGGCTTGATCACTTAAATATTACTTCTTCAACCTTTTTTGAAACACTGAATTTGGAGAAAAATGTAGGTCAGCAGTCACAGGATGTGAAATATAGGACACATTTCACGGAAGTCAAAAGATTCTTGTAAATTTTGCAAAAAGGGAAAAAAAAAAAAAAAAAAAAAAAAAAAAAAATCGATGGGGCCCAAACTGAATTTGTCACCTCTACTCTGTTTAATCACATCAGGCATTTGCTGAATGCACTTGGTTAGCTGTGTTTTCTTAACCATGGAGTACAGTCACAGACTGTCTAAGGAAACCTTAGCAATCATACACTATCTGTAGCTTGGGGTCTATGTACAGACTCCTGCCTAGAGATTGTGTTCATATGCTTTTTTAGTTTTTTACTAAAATCAAATCCAAGTCACATAGATAGAATGTAAAAAGTAGCTTTGCATTACAAACCTTCATAGAAATAGAACCTATTTGTTACAGAGCCAATTTTTTTCCAGGATCTTTGGGAAGAATACATTTTATAAGACTGGAATATTCTGAGTTTTTAATTTTTTTTTTTAAGGAAAGAATGGAATATCTAAAGTACCCTATAATCTCCAGAGAGATGAGACAGGAAATACCAGCTCGAAGCTTACAAAAATGGTAATGACCAAATTTCCCAAGAAAGTAATCTTACATTTTATGGTCATCAGTTCACTTTACACATGAATAAACAGTGATAAAATAAGGTGATGTATAAGCAAGTTGGTAACCAGCTGTGCCTTTTATAATTATACAGATGCCCTAACTCTTGATGGAGGAGGCGTTAATTTTTTATAGTGTAGGACAATTACTACATTTGTTCATATAATTCTCTTGGAAGGCAACAATCCTGCATTAACTAAAGAGTTAACATATGACATATTGTTTACATCAGGTTCCTACTACCTGGTTTCATGCTACCCATTTCCGATTGGCAGAAGCACAGTTGTGGAGCCAGACTATTGAACTGCAAACTAAGCTAAACAGAACTGAACGCAACTTTGTCCTGGTTGCCCCTATATGGTGTGTCTGCACACCTGCTGGCCTCGGCAGCTGCTGGGCTGGCCCCTTGTTTATGGGGCTCCCCTCTGCCCCTGGGTCCACCTTTTTCCCCCCTCACTTTCCACTTCCACCCCCTACCCCCATTTCCTTCTCATTCTTGTGGGGTCTTGCCCACTGCCTGGGAGAGGTCTCTGATGAGCCATCAATGTTTTGCCTTCTGCTTCTTAGTTTCCCATTCTTTGCCAGTCATTTAAACCTGAATGTCAGCTTGACTATTCTTGTATATTCTCTGCTCAAATTTGGCAACTCACCTGCTGACACATGGTTTTCAACCTTGGCATTCTTTCTCCTCTACCAGACTTCAGGGCTGACACTGCACAGTTCCTCTCTAACCACCCAATTCCTCTCACCCTGGCAAACTGACCTGAGTCCCTGCCACATTACTTCTTATCTTCCTGATACATCCCTTCCACCCTCTGCGCACACACACACATACAGTAAGATACAATATTTGCCAGGGCTACCTAAAGCAGTTCAAAACTCAGGCATTTATGATTGTATAGTGATCCAATTAGCAAATGTGTTCAACATTTTTCCTAATTTAGGATATTTAAGAGTCATCTATATTCAATATCATATTATATATTTACGTGAGTATGTATTGTACATGTATGTGAGTATGCTGTCTTTGTATGTCATGGGAATATAATTATGATCTCACTAAAAATATTTCTTTTATTGTTTTGTATTTTATATTTGTTTTATATTACTGAAAAAGTCTCAAAGAATTTCTTCCTATTAACTGCTAAGAGATAGGTACTACTATAGCTGCTTTAATAAAGAAAAGTTTCATTTATTTCCATATAATTGTGCTAAAACATAAAACAAACTACTAGCATGATGTTCTCTTAAAACTAATCAACCCCTTGAAATATATTTACGCTGGTAAATTATTTCCTAAATATTTACTTAGAAATGGTATAAAGATCAACTTAAACTTGGATGAAATAAGCACAAACAGAATTAATAAGCAAGCTTTGCAATATTGTTCGATGAATCTTCACTTACACGTGGTTACAAGGATAAACTTGGATTAAATAAGCACAAATAGAATGAATAAGCAGGTGTTGAAATATGTATTTTAATACACAGACCTGTGAACAGTTTAAACAATTTCACTTGGGTTACATTCACAAATATCACTATTTACCCACCAAAGGAACTCACCTTCTAACACCACCAGTTTGAGCAATAATAGCAATGATGTCTAATACCTGTGAACACCTTACGATGTTCCAGACACTGTTATAACTGTGATCTCCATGTTAGACAATCCTCATAACTACATGCAGTAGATACTATTGTTATCTTCATTATCTCCATTTTACATATGAAGAAACAGAGACACCAGATGTTAAGTAACTCATCCCAAAATACATTGCTTATAAATAGTCAGAGAAGAATCAAACCCAGTCTTCCTCCAGAGACTGCATTTCAAGCCCCTCTGCTCTGTAACCTCCCTAACTACAGTTCAGAATTTTACTACTAGCAGGGGCTTCCGAGAGGCTGCAGAAAACAAAGGGAGAAACAGAATTTGGTAACTATATCTAATTTCATTCTTTCCCTCAAACTCCAGTAAAAACAACAGTAAAGGGATTTCTTTTAAACACAAATTCAGAAAGAGGAGAAAATGTGAGATGAGATTGCAGTAACAAAATTTAGGAAGTTGGAAAGTTGATGGATGAGTAGGGATTAAGTAGCTATCCCAAGAATGCTGAATACTAAGCCAGCAGTGGAGAACCTAATTGCAACTAATGAATACCCTATAATTGGCCAAAGTCTTAGGAATTAGTGGCACTAGGAATCTCTTGACTCAGTGTGAGGGCAGAATGCTTGAAATCTGTTGAGTAACTGATTCTTAGATCTCAGCATGTGTTCTCTCACGCTCCATTTTTCTAACATTTAAGAGTTCTTTACATATCTGATAGAATCGGTGAAATCATCTGAACTCATAGTTTTGAAGTTTTCACAATGTCAATTTCTTCAATAGATACTATTTCACACTCATGAGAATGGTTAAAATATAACACTGACAAAATCAAATAGTAGGGGGACATTGAATAGCCAGAACTCTTATGTCATGCTGGTGGAACTATAAAATAATAACACTACTTTGAAGAACTGTTGAAAAGATTTCTGGAAAGTTAAACTTACATTTACCCATCATCAAACAATCAATTCTACTTCTAGGTATTTATCCAAGAAAATTGAAAGTGCATGCCCACAAAAGGATTTATACAAGAATGTTCACAATAACCTTACTCAGATTTGCCAAAGCCTGGAAACAACCTGAATGTTGATGGAAATCAACAGGAAAAATGGACAAAAAATTTGCTGTATGGCCATACAATGGAATACTACTCAGCAATAAGGGGAATGAACTATTAGTGCACTCAATAACATGGGTGAATCTCAAAAATAGTGTTGAGCTACAGATGCTAGACACAAAGAAAGTACATTTTGTATGATTCTTTTTATTTGAAATCTAAGAATATGCAAAGCTATTCTACGGCTATGGAGTCAGACAGTGGTGCCCCTGGGACAGAAGTCAGGGCTTGACTAGAAAGAAGCCTGAGGGGATGCTCAGTAATGACGGAGATGTTCTGCATCTTGTTTGAGGTGGTGCTTCCATAGGTGTATACCAGTGTCAAAATTCATCAAACTGAAACCCTAGATTGGTGCATTTTGTTGGGCGTAAATTATACATCAATAACTTTAAAATATTTATAAGTAGCAAAACAGATTAAAATGCATTTATGAATTTGATTTTAAGTGACGACAAACTTTATGTTTCTGGCACTTTCCAAGAGCTTTATACATACAAATTAATTTAGTCCTTGTGTTATCTCAATGAAATATGTGTATTACAAAAATTTTACAGTTGGAGAAATTCAAGCCTATAAAGTAAGAAGCTTTCCCAGTCACACAGTGAGTCCATGGTAGAGCTGGGATTTGAATCCAAGTAACATGACTCTAGAGCCTGTACACTTGCTTCTCAATAACTAGAAAGAAAGATGGGGTTATAACAAAAATAAGGTTGACAAAAAGTGACATCTAAATAATAAATTGTCTGCAAATAGAGCTCTTTTGACAAATTTTGCTCTAGCACAGAGAAGAGTTTCGGGTAGCTCTTGTGGGGCTAGGTTCTTGACAGGTGTGACAAAGGAGAAAAAGGCAGGAAGGTTCTTTCAGATCCCGGCTTCTCCTGTGGGTCAGGTCTTCAGTCCGTGTGGAAAATTGCCCATGTTCCTGGGCTGGCATTGCCTAGACACTGGGAACTAAGGAAGTGCCACCAGATCTGAGTCCTGTGTGGTCGGACCACTGGGGTGTGGCATGGCATAGCAGATCTGGAACAGTATCTTTAACATCAGTCGGACCTAATTTCCAGTACCTTTTCTATGATTTTATAATCGTATGACTCTCTAAGCCTCAGTTTTGTCATCAGTATCCACAAGATGATAACACCTATGTCAGGCAACTGTTGTTAGTTTGAAATGAGATAGGATACATGTAGCAGGTACATCTAGGTGTCTGTTCAATGTTTATCCTTGCCTTTCTTCCTCTTCACCAACTGATGCCCTATTTTGCTCAGGGAACAATGTACCCAGCTAAACCCCTTTTCAGATGCCCTCTCAATGAGGGGTGATCATGTGACGCAGCTCTGACTTAATAGAAATAACATAAGCAGAAGTCTGCTGGTATTTTGGGTAGTCTTCTTCTTCCTATCTGGAACTTCAATGTGCAGCTTGAGGTGAAGCAACCATATTGCAACTATGAGGATGAAAGCTGTTTGCTAATGATAGGAGAGGAAAAATAAGCTAGGGTCACTATTGACCATTGGAGCCTCTGCGCCAGCTCAGGATGGTCTACGGAACATGAGGTCCCCAGCGGTGAGGCTACTACATTTTGAATTTTTGTTACATACAGCTGAGTGCCATCCTTATCTTATATCCAGGAAGCTGATAAGAATCATTAATAGTTAACAGGTAACTGTCCCTTCCCCCTAAATAAGCTGACAGTACCCCTGTGTTATTTCTATTTCTGGTATAGAGTTGTAACAAGTATATCACTGGAACACATTCTCTTTTGAAACAGAGATATGACTATACATTGCATCTCTTTTCATTACTGGTTTGCCAGGCATAGAAATTAATGAATACTATTCTCAATCATAGTTTCAAAACATGTTTATATTAACACTTATTTATTTCTTGCACAATTAGGATATATGCCTGGTAATTTGTCAGTCTTATGTACTTGTCTTAAAGACATTTAAAGGGCAAGGTTGCCCTCACCATCCTTTTCTTCAAAGCCAGTTTATTTAGTATGAAATAATAATAGAAATAGGCCAGGCGCGGTGGCTCATGCCTGTAATCCCAGCACTTTGGGAGGCCGAGGAGGGCGTTTCACGAGGTCAGGAGATCGAGACCATCCTGGCTAACACGGTGGAACCCTGTCTCTACTAAAAATACAAAAAATTAGCCGGGCGTGGTGGCGGGCGCCTGTAGTCCCAGCTACTCAGGAGGCTGAGGCAGGAGAACCGCATGAACCTGGGAGGCGGAGTTTGCAGTGAGACGAGATTGGCTACTGCACTCCAGTCTGGGTGACACAGCGAGACTCCGACTCAAAAAAAAAAAAAAAAAATCAGCACTTACTAAGCAAGCATTCACTATCTTGATCAATGTAATTCAATGTACTTAATCCTCGCAAAAATTAATTGAAGGGACACTATTATTATAAAGAGAAAAATTTTTAGCAAAATCAGTGCCCTCTTATAAATATTTTATGAAAAAAAAAAAAAACACACCCGAGAGAGAGAGAGAGAGAGAGAGAGATAAAGCGTGATTAAGCAACATCATGAGTGAGAAGGCCGGTTTTGCCACCAGCAGTCTGACTCCAAGCCTTCTTAGCATTACTCACCTGCCCTGATTTTAACTGCTGCCTAACGCAGCCTGGAGTCACAACTGGTCAACAAGATTCAGAAATATTTAGTTGCTAAGTATGCACGCACACACGTGTGTGTGTGTGTGTGTGTGTGTGTAAGACAGAAAGAGTGGAAAAGAGAACAAGAAAATATGACGGATGGTAAGATTTTTGGAGTGGGTGAAGGTGAAAGATTGTAAAGGAAAATTTCCTTTTAAATGTCACTAAAATGCAAATGAAAATTTCATGTGAACATCTAGTTTGTGGTTTTTTGAGACTGTTAAAATTTTTAAGCTGATGAACAACAGTAGGCTAGGTCTTCAAAACTGGAAAGAAATTCTAATAAAGTTGTCATCTGATACAGTACAATTCTAGGATGAAAATTTATTCCTTCATTTGGGGAAAAAAGTTAGAGACACACAATATACAGAAAATTAGACTTTATGCTAAAGGAATGTGGCAAAGAAAATAATTTCTTGCTTAAAAAAATGACTCCTTCAATGAAGAGCCATTATCACAAGATAGATATCCTGAACTTACTAATGTATTTAAAGGTATCTTCAACTTACTGATATATCTGAAATAATATGAACAATTTTTTCTATAACTCAGTTTAAGGTAGATATGAGAAGATTGTTGCATGAAATTAAACTTGACTAAGAAGTACAAGCTGAGTTTAAATAATAATACAAAAGGTTGTATTACACAGCACAGTGGAAAACCTGGCTTTATATTTTTTTGTTTCTAAAAATGGAAATAAACAGTAGATTAACTGAACTAGATATAGTGAGCATTTCAAACTGAAACAATAGTAAAGAAATTATTTTTAAATCTTACCTTTTGATCTCTCTTTGAGTTATTTTGAACTATTGCAACATGTTATTTCTGGCTGAGGATTTTTGAAACCATGTGTATGCAGGATTAGTCCTAGACAATAGCAAATCCAGTCAAGCAACCAAGAGGTAGGGGTGGAAAAAGAGGGAATGGGTGCTGGCTAGCCAAGGTCAATATTGAAAAGTCACAAGGACATGTTAGGAGCTAAGCTAGTAAAATAGAGCATACAAGCATTGCAAGTAGTTTCCAGAGAAATTCAAGTGTTTTTAACAGGTTGAAATGTTACATATCTGCTATTGTCACACGGTATCTTAAATATTCTTATTTGACACATTGTAGATTTGTTGAGATATTTAATTCTCTGAAATTTGCCATTTCTGGTAAATACTATTTACCATAACAATATCATTTATGTTGAAAAAGTAATTGATAATTTCTAAACCCATTCCTAATTAGAAAAGTAGGAATGGAGTAGAAACAGCAACACGATAAAAAAGGATCTGTATTAAACCTACAGCCAAACCTACTATGCTCAATGGTAAAGCACAAGCAGTGTGCCCAAGAAATTCAAGAACAAGGTCCTGCTCACTAGTACTATTGTTAATGATGGTTTTGAGGTTTTTAGCTAATGCAGTAAGACTACACCGTGAAATAAAATGTATGACTAAGGAGAAAACTTATTATGTACATGTGAAATTATTTTACTCTTAAAGAGCCACACCAAAAGCTTCTTAAAATAAGTAAGACAATTCAACAAAGTGGTGAAACACAAAATAAATATCCAAAATAACTTTCCTTTGTGTACGCAGTGACCAGTTAGAAAATTCCATTCATAATAGCAATCTAAAACATGAAATCACTAGGATAATATTCACAAAAAGTATAACTTTTATGAAATAAACTGAAAAAGGATTTTGAAAGATATTAGAGAAAGACACGCCATGTTTCTGAATTAAGAGACTAAGTATTACAAATAAATTACTTGTTTGCCGGTCAAAATTTTAAACTATTTTAACTTAAAAATAATTCTAATATTAAACTAGCTAATAAAAATAGAAATGAGAATGGCTTATAAAATCTTAAACAAAAGGAATATTAAAGTCAGACTCAAACTACTATATAGTAAAATGTAATATAGAACTCTTGTGATTAACACCACATGGTATTGGCAAAGAAGTGACAGATCTATGAAATGAAGTGGATAACTTTGAAATAGACTCTAGTATGTAGACTATATTATATTTTAAAGGAAATGTCACAAACTAGTGGGAAGGCTTTTGCATCCAGCAAATAAGGTTGAAAGTACTAGTAAATTTCAGAGAAAACTAAGATTCTCAGAGAAAAAGAAACAAACAGGGAATAGAAGTAAAAATATGTTTTTAAAAACTTCTACAAATGAGATTATCATGGTAGCATATTACACAAATAGGATCATTCCAGAACTCATGAAAAAAGTTCATTCTATATTTTGTCATTTATATTTACTCTACATTTGATTTTAAGAAACACCATTTGATCTAGCATGATATGCGTTCTTCTCTAGGTTGTCCTATGTCTCAGAGAGCGTTTATTAATCTAGTGTGTAACCAGCTTCATTTTTATAATGGATAATAAAAAAGGATTTGAAATTATTTAAGAGTTTGCTATATTTGCAGCTGCTGGCTTGGGTAGTCCCCGGCCTGTGATAAACCCTGGCGTTTGTTTAATCTGCTCTCTACCAGCAGCTGACACGCAGCATGTTCTGCTCTTTGTATTTCTAATTTTTTGTGAACCCTTTGATCAAAATCTGATGATGTAAAAAACAAAACAATAGAATCTGTTGCAGTGGCCACTAAATGAGTTCAAGAAGTTGTTTAAAGTGTTGTCATAGTTGAGAAAGCGATTCCTTTCCTTCAAACAAGATCCAAGTTCTTGATGTTAAGGGAGAAAGAATTAAGTATTATTTTATGTATTCCTGGTGAGAACATGCTGCCATAGCTCAACTGATAAATATTCCATGTGAACTCTTGGAGTCACAATCCAAGGGTCATCTCAGCCAACACTTACTGGAGTTTCTTTCTCCATCACAGAAAAGTAAATACTTATCTTTCTCTGCTTATGGGATATGTAACTAAATATTTTTATGGTCTAAGCATATGCCACCTATCACTACTTAATCTTCATTTTTAAAGAAGACAGAACTATAGAAAAGGCCCTGTATTTGATCCAAACTCTTCTTGTATAATCTAGAAGAAATCACCTAACCTCTCCAAAATGTAGTTTCCTAGCCCATAAAATGAGAGTAACTTGAACACCTGTCCACTGGACTTTACAGGGTGGTTGAGAGAATTGCTTAAGTTTATGTCTGGAAAGGTGCTTTGAGAGCTATTTATATCTGTCTACCTATACCTGTACTTATATACCTATAGCTGTATCAAAATGCAGTGTGTAATAATTAGATTGATGGGCTCAGATTATCACCATAATATTTCTATTTTGGAGCAAACTATTTCTTTTCAGGAGGGTCACAAAGATGAAGTCAAATGATTTGTGGATTATTTATTTGCTTGATTGTTTTGTGAGTGGCCCCATCCAATGTAGCTTGATGCCCTCCTCTCCACTGCCAATAGTCAAGCATTCTGGCCACCACTCCTACAGTTTAGATCACCATCAATAAAGTGAGATGCCAGTGCCTGGCCACTGAGATCTCAGAAGCTCCAGACATAGATTTGTCTAACTTAGTTGTTCTCAACCAGTGCCAATTTTGCTCCCTATCTCCCAGAGACATATGACAATGTCTGGAGATATTTTTGGTTGGCACAGCTTGGGTGATGGCACTACTGTCATCTGAGGAGTAGAAGCCAGTGATGCCACTAAACATCCTACAATGCACAGGACAGTCTCCCTTCCCCCAGAAATAATTATACATCTCCAAGAATCAATAGTGCCCAAATTGAGAAACCTTGGTAGAAATCACCATTGGGCAACTCTGAAATGGTCCATCACTTGCACATTCAGAGTAACTGACTGATGTGAATGGAATTCAAATGGTTCTTGTTCTGGCTCATTTATACCATCATATCACAAGGTTTTAATGAGTCTAATGTGTCCATTTCTTAATTTACATTATGTTAGGCAGCATCCGGGGAATTCAGCCAACTGAACATTTTGATATTGTATTCACTACAGTCAAGTAGAATTCTTCGTGATCTAAAACACTATTTTTTCTACATAGAGTCTCTGCAATTGGCACTCCAGGTTTTGTTCTGAGCCTAGGTAGAAAAGCACTTACTTAGGGTTGAACCACTCTATTCCATATTAAAGTCATTCAACTGTTAGATTGTAGGGAATTCTAATCTGCTAGAGGGCAGGGGGAAAAATGCAGACAGTAAGGGATGTCAGATGGTTTTCTAGGCACATGAGAAGGAAGTTGCTGAACTAGATTGGCCAAAGAAAATAGGCAGGAGGCTAGAGACACCTATATCAATTTAACACCGTAGACAAGAACCCTGGTAGATTATAACTTGCACTATGTTTGAATGAAAATGTCTCACTGCAATCATCAAAATACAACATAGAATAATGAAACGATTAAATGGATCAAAGTTACACACCCAATAAGATACTGCCTCTATTCTTCATTTTATTCTTATTTACCACTGCACAGTAATGTTGCTATTAGGCTGGTAATAAAGTACCACAAGTTGACCTGCTGAGGATGTCATTCTATATTTTAAGATAGCTTTCTTAAGTTTCACTGAGATTTAGGAAATTATTTTGAAGAAATACATCCAAAGAGAAATCATTACTGATTCTCATATGAAAATAATATGCCTTTTAATTTTTTTCTTTTATATCTCCGTGACATTGACAGTGTGACTAATGCATTTGGTGGTATGAGAAATCCGCAAGGCAATGACATCACAATATGTAATTTGTCCCTTGTGTACTAAGGGAAGTCAGTTCTTTTGCATATTTAAAGAATCAAAAGGCCTAACATGAAATGGGAATAGTATCCAGAGTAAACAAGTTGAAATGTTCTCTTCCCCCTATGACCCAGCTTTTGCCCCTGTAGTTTTAAAGTTTGGAATTAGGTTGTCATAATAGTCTGATTTCCATTTATAATTAGCCAATGATCTGAAAAAGAAAGAATAAAGGAAGAATCCTGCCTTGCATTGAAATTATTGATGTATAGTATTCTGTGGGTTCTGGTGCTTGATGAAGTTCTTTACACTGATTTTTTTGTTGTTGTTGCCAGCAACTGAAATACCTACTAATGCTTTCTGGCTCTAAAAGAATTGCACAGCATTGGCTACATATGTTTACCATTATCTACAGAACTGTCAGACCCTTTATTCCAGAGGAGGCATGTGTGGAAATAGGCCAGAATGTGAGGGAACACAGTTCCGGTAGTGAAATAAGCAACTGGAGAACATTCCCAGGGAAGTGGCTGAGTTTAGTTCTGGCAGAAATCTCATTGCTGCTAGTACCAAAAAAAAAAAAAAAAAGGAAAACAAATATAAAGGGTAAAATGTATCTGGGGAAACCAAAAGGAGGCAAATACATAGGAATTGCACAGCCCATCAAAAAATAATTCTGATCTTTCTTTTCATTTATGCCAAGATCTTGGTTATTGGGCAACTTCTGATTTTGAAACAGCAAAATGCCTATCTGAACCTGGATTACTGATGAAGACATAATGCTTAAGACTGGCAACTTTTTGACATTTGAAGAGAATTTTAAGTTCGTTGTGGTTATAGAATTTGAAAGTTATCATTACAGTTGAATTAAATTATAGCTATTATTTTTATTTCTCCCAAACTGTATCAATTCACCAAATCAAATATGGTAAAGTAAAACAACAAAATCAACTTTTCAGTGTGCTCCATAAGGTTTTATTAGGAATGACTTAAAGCATGGAAAATCACCAGAAGATATACTACCAATTTATGATACTCTTTCTTTTTTTCCCCAGGTTGACTAAAGTCTAATTGATTGATAAAAATTGACATATTTATGATATACAATATGAAGTTTTGGTATATGTAGACATTGTGCATTCATTTAGTTAAGCTAACCAAAATATCCATCAGCTCACGTACTTTTGTTTGTGGTAAGAACATGTAAGATCTACTCTCTTTACAATTTTCAAGTATACATTATTATTAACTATAGACACCATGTTGTACATTACATATCTTGAACTTATTACTTTTCTCTAACTGCAATTACATGTCCTTTTGACCATCACTTCCCTCATTCCTCCACCCTCAGCTTCTGGTAACCACCATTCTAATTTTTGCTTCTATGAGTTTGATTATTTTAGATTCCATGTATATAAGTGAGCTCTGGCAGTATTTGCCTTTCTGTGCCTGGTTTATTTCACTTAACATCCTCCAAGTTCATCCATGTTGTCACAAATGACATAATTTTCTTTTTTAAGGCTGAATAGTATTCCATTGTATATATTATTTATCCATTCATCCATTGGTGAACACTTAGGTTGATTTCATATTTAGACTATTATAAATAACGTTGCAGTGAATATGGGAGTACAGCTATCTCTTTGACATGCTGACTCTATTTCTTCTGGCTATATATACAGAAATGTGATTGCTGGATCATGTGGTAATTCTATTTTTAATATTTTGAGGAACCGCCATTCTGTTTTCCATAAAGAAGAGAATTTTAAGAACTGTCTAATTTATATTTCTATTTCTACTATTTCTATATTTATATTTCTACTAACAATGTACAAGTGTTCTCTTTTCTCTCCTTCCTCACCAACACCTTTTATCTTTCCTCATTTTGATAATAGCCATTGTAACACACCATGTAACAGGTGTGAGGTTATAGCGCATTGCGGTTTGATTTGCATTTCCCTGATGCTTGATTATGTTGAACATTTCTTTTTCATATACCTGTTGGCCATTCATATGTCTTCCTTGGAGAAACGTCTATTCAGATCCTTTGCCCATTTTAAAATCAGGTTATTTGCTTTCTTGCTATTGAGTTGTTTGCATTCCTTATATATGTTGGGATATTAACCCATAATCAGATGTATGATTTGTAAATGTTTTCTCCCATTCTGTAGGTTGTCTCTTCAGTCTCTTGATTCTTCCCTTTATTGTGGAGAATAGTTTTAGTTTGATGCAGCCCTATTTGTCTATTTTTGCTTTTGTTTTTTGTGTTTTTGGTGTCACATAAAAATATAATAATTGCCCAGGACAATGTCAGGAAGCGTTTTCCTATGTTTTCTTCTAGCAGTTTTATGTTAATACTTTCAGGTCATATGTTTAAGCTTTTAATTCATTTTGAGTTGGTTTATGTAAAGAATATGAGATGAGGGTCCAATTTCATTCTTCTTCATGTAAATGTTCAGTTTCCCTAATACTGTTTACTAAAGAGATTGTACTTTCCCCATTGTATATTCTTGGAACCTAATTTATAAATTTTCTTTAATGTTTTATTAGGTTAGTAAGTGACATGGATGCACTTGTAAAATATGGCTAAAACTTCAAAATATGGACAACTTGACCCCATAAAGCTTTTGGGACCAGGAAGAATCTACAGTTATACAAACTGTTTAACCATAAACCTAAATGTATCTTGGTCTTTCTGATTCAAGTAATAATACTATGTATTAATCACTTGTATATCAATCCTTCCATTTAAGCTTAACAGCAATAGTTAAAATAGGTTTTATCTCTTAAAAGGCAAGAAAATTGAAACATGAGGATTCACATAATAATTCATTGCAGAGCTAGGATTTGAACCCAAGTCTGTCAGACTCTAACCCCACATTGTGGGATTACTAAACTCATTTCCTCTTCTTCCTGAACCCACACTTAAGGCTTTATTTCCCAGCCTCCTTTTTATCTTGTGCTGAGTTCCATGTGTATTGGAATGTAAACAGAAG
Organism: Mandrillus leucophaeus; assembly: GCF_000951045.1. Taxonomy (NCBI): domain Eukaryota; kingdom Metazoa; phylum Chordata; class Mammalia; order Primates; family Cercopithecidae; genus Mandrillus; species Mandrillus leucophaeus. Next base: position 448,406 of record NW_012098832.1, read on the forward strand.
TGATGTTTACCTGTTTTGTGACTATCCCACAAAATTCTCCACGCAGAATTTTCCTCCAAGTGATTTCCTCTTTCACTGACTTGAAAAATGCATAAACACATTGGATATGTTAAATATGACAGAGGCATAGGAAGGAAAGAACCTGAGTTCTTATATTATCACTTGAAATAAGACATCTTTCAATTAGACACATCTGTTTTAGAATTTACATAAGCAAGAAATAAATTTCTATTGTATTTGAACCACTATACATTTGGGTGTTGTTTCTTATAGAAGCAAGCATTACATTACCTGTATATTACCGATATAATACATGTCTTTCTCCGTACTATAAAGAACTAGAGAAATCCATACAAAAGGAACCAAATAAATATATATACTGGCAGAGTGTGTAAATGACTTTTAAATCCTTAAGGTTCTGGGGAAGACGTATTTGAGCAAACAAGGAAATATCTCATCAACTCTTTTAAAGAAACTCACATTTGGAAAGGTTATATCTTATATTTATATTATTAAGAAACAACTCAAGAACCTGGTTTAGAGTCACAAAGATATAAAATCCACTAATGGATATTTGAAAAATGAATTTTCTGTGTGTAGACCAGTACGGTGTCTACAGAGATGCTCAATAATTATTTTTATTCCATGGTATTCATTGGACAAACTCAGAAGATGGGGGAGGGAAAGAAAACAAAAGGACTCTGTATTCTTCAATAGATAATTCAATTCAGAGCAAACAAGAGTTAGTTGCAATTATATACAATTTTCGAACTCTTAGGGATATCAAACTTCACTTCTGTAAAATCTAGTGATCGACTCAGGAATAAAACTGGACTCCTTTAAAAATTAGCACTAATGTGATAAGGTTGTATGGTAGTTATGTTTGTATAAAAACACATCCCTATACACCTACATTTTTTCACATCTGTCCTTTCTCATAACAGAAAACAATATTAAAGAAGCCTTAGGGAAGATGCTAAAGTTTTGTGGGATTGCTGTAAAAATGTCATATTATCTAAAACTGAGTTTAATGTCTGCAAGGAGAGTATATTCTGGCATTGATATCTAAGGGTTTTGTGTAGTGATGAGACACCACCTATGCATCTATGGAAGAGGAGACCTTTGAAGACAGAGGGTGAATAGTGTCAATGTTCCAGAGAGGAGGCAATGAAATATGTTGGGAAGGTCATGAACTCTGGAATCAGAGACACCTTGCTCTTCTACTATTTAGTCTTAGCTTTGGCTAAGACGTCAGATATCTTGGATCGTGTGTTGTGATATATCTGCAAAAGGGGACCATCCTACATAGCTTAATTGTTTTATTGGAATTGCCAATAATGTAAACAAGTTGTTTGCAGAAATAGATTCTAAGTAGAACTTGTTGCTGTCATCATTGGAGCACCGCCTAACCAGAGGACAGGGTCCAGTCTCCAGGGGAGGTAAGTGGATAAGCCTGGCTGGAAAGCTACAATCTGTGGTTTAAAAACCAGAGGAGGGATGTAGTTCAAGTCGGGGGAAATTGGTACACAAACACACAGGAAACAAATGCTCAGTCGTAAGAATGGAGAAAAAATTCCAGGAAGCATGTGGAACCACTCCAGAATCACTAGGTACTAGACTTATGTGGCATAACTGTCAGTAGGCCTCAGTCACTGGGAAAGAGAACCCCTACTATACTGACAGACATGGCCAGGATTGATTCAAGAACTGGATAAAGCTTAGCCTTTAGGCTACAGGTTTATGGTACCTGTATCTGTGTGCATTTGAGGTTGGCTGGGACTGAAATTCTGGAAAGTAGGCTATGTTCCTCAAAATTTTTGCTCATTTTTTATTTAAAAAATGTTTTTCTCTAGCTTTATTGAGATATGATTAACAACTAAAAATTGTATATATTTAAGGTATACAATATGATAATTTGATAGATGCATACATTGTGAAATGATTACCATAATCAAGTTAATTAACACGTCCGTCATCTCACATTATCTTTTTCGTGTGTGTGTGTGTGTCTGGTGTGAACACTTAGGATCTATTCTCTTAGCAAATTTCAAGTATATAATACACATTATTAACTACAGTCACCATGCCGTACATTAGATCCTCAGAATTTATTCCACAACCACCATTCTACTTTCTGCTTCTATGAGTTCAACTTTTTTAGATCCCACATGTGAGATCATACAGTATTTTCTTTCTGTGTCTTGCTTATTTCTCTTAGCATAATATTCTCCAGGTACATCCATGCTGTCCCAAATGGCAGAATTTCCTTCGTTTTTTATTTTTATTTTTTGGCTGAATAATATTCCATTGTGTGTGTACATATTACATTTTCTTTATCCATTAAGAAAACCCCACTAAATTGCACTTCCAATGTTGTCTATTAAAGTTCTTCATATAAATACTGTATCCCCCATTCTCTGTTTTCTTCCTTTCCTCTTTGTTTCTTTCCTCTAGCTGAAATGCTGTCTTATAGGGGTGAAATATGTAAACTGATCTTATTGAACATGATGAAGGCTATAAAAGGAGACACAGAAATGTGTGCAAAATGCAATAAGAACAGAGAAAAGAAGTCCCATGTCTTCCACAGACAGTCAGGATGGTTGATGTGGGAGTATATTTGCAAGAATACTGCAATCCTCTCAGGGTGAGAAGCAGAAAGACAGCTAAGTGCAGGCCAACCATAAAGAATTCCCTTCTGCTTCCTTAACCCTAGTGCTCAATCATGGGCTCTGTCAGCAGGACACAGGGACAGTCTCTAGAGATAAGCCCTCCTAAGGCCCCCCCTTGCTCAAAACAGAAGGAGGGAGGACACAGTGATAAGCATCTCCAACTGGAGGAACCCGTAGTCCAGAAGGCAGCTCCACTGCAGGCCTCCTAAGGTTGGATATGGATATGATTAGGGTCTGCAATAAGTGACATCTGTTTGCTCTGACCTTTGGGTAATGTGGCGTTTCTTTCTCTGGGGCAGATGCTAGAAAGGTGTTTATTGTGAGTTGACAGGGGTCTTGGTGGGTGGTGAGGTGTGAGTCAAAATTCGACTATGCATTTTGGCATTTTGTCTACAGATGTTTCTCAGATGTTTGTGGGCGGGCATGTCTTTAAATGAAAAAATACTAAACGTATGTTTCTTTTGTGGAGAAAAGGAAAAAACTCACACTCAAAAACTTGGCGCCTTTCTGCCTTCAATGACACTCTTGTTTAATGGCCAGTTTGAAATTACTTTCTGTATGTAGTTTCTGAAGAGAAAATTTGCTCATATAAGAAAAAAATCTTGTTAGAATGAAATTAACAAACTGGTGAAGAACTTGAATATGGCAGTGGGAGAAGTATGGAAACTTCATGGGGTTCCAGGTATGAGTTTTATGTAGTCTAGCCTTCCTTTATCCTCCCAACGCACACTTCCCCCTAAGCAAGCCAAGATGCTGGTTTTGATGAGGATCATTCCTAACCCCAAATGTTCACTGCAGTTGGAATTAGGGGGATCTTCATAATTCACCATCTACACTCGTTTCACTAATAATTATATTATAGTACCATGGAAATTATATTCTGTTCAAAATGCTGATGTTATATATGAGAGAGAGAAAGCCCTTGAAGGATATTCAACTTGCAATCCCTTCAGAATTAAGTTAAAATGTGAAAAATTGATTTGCAAACGAAAGAAGAAAATCAAAACCATACTTTTAAACTATCTTCTTTTCATACTACAAGAAAAATAAACTTTAAAAGTCCATTTTACTTTTGATTTCCAGAAACTAAACTTTCTTAAGAAATCCTCTATCTAATTTAGTTCGAGAAAAATATCCCTGAAAAACTTCACAAACAGATGAAAGAAACTTCTTTAGAGTTGATTCATCTGATTAGTCAATAAATGGAAAAAAAAACAATGATGATGAAATAAGCCTGGAAACCAAGAGCTTAAACATTATGTAGCATTTCCCTGCTTTGTATCAAAACTTCTTGAAATAATATTTTTGACAGACTCTCACTTTGACCTCTACTTGTTAGCAGCTTTATGGAATTTGCCTCTCAAAAAAGTTTATTTTCAAAATAGGCTTATTTATGGCTAAGAAGACCAACTTACTCAATTTGGCTCACTTAAAATTCTCAAACCTTAATGGATCTCTTAACAGGAAGTATTTTATCTAATATTGCTGCTTAGAAAGAAGATAGCTGATGAAGGATTATAAGAATAGTTGCAAAGAAAATAAAAATTTGTGTTACATTTGTTAGTGACTATGTTCTGGTATATAAATAAAGATTGCTTCTTTAACTTAGCTACCATATATGCCTATTTTCTAAGTTTTCTACAGAAATGAAACAGAGAAATATGACATGGAAAAGCAAGTCTACATAATAGTTTGTTTACAGCCTTGGTTTCATTTTCTCAAATTAGGAAAATGTGTTCTAGCAAATCTAGAGAATGGAAACATCTTAACTTATTTAAGATTCATGATTTCCTCATTTCGACTCCTTACTATACTAATGACTGATGTTGGGTGTCAACATCTCATAGGAAGTGGGGCTACCGTTACTGATATTTGGGGACCCCACAGAGTCTAGCTAGTGGCAGTCAATAATTGTAGCTCAGCCAGAGAACTATCTGTTTTTTCTTGTTTTTCTCATCTTCTCAGTCTTACCCACTTCTTTCATTCCTTTTCTCACCTCTAACCTAGTTGGAGAAAAAAATGGTGGTAAGTTAAGCTCTATTTTTTTCTTACCCAAAAAGTATGTAGCAAAAGGTCCTAGGAAAAGAAGACATGACTTTCATTGCTAATGTGCAGTGGGGTGGCAATCAGTGTTTATGAATCTCAGTATTACATGTGGCCACAGTGCCTGCAAGGCAAGTGTGTCAGTCAGGGTAGATGTGCTCAAAGCAGATTGGCAGGAGGTTCTTCTCCCCAGACCCAGGCTGACAGGGCACCCCACTGTGTGACACTGTCTTCTCATCCAGTTTTAGAGTTGGCTGTAACAGGGCAAAAGAATGTGGAGAATGTAAGCCATTATCCTGGAATAGACATATCTCATCTCTCCTCTTTTTCCTGGTTAGAATAAGGGACATATTCATGCTTACCTTCAAGAGAACTGGGATGGTAATTCTCTAAATTCCACAAGGAAAGGGAAATATTTGTTAATTTACTCTAGCAAGCTTGGGTTGCTTTTATTTTTATTTTTTTTTAACTAACCCTTCTGGACATGGGCACAAAATAAACTGATTAAAAATAAAAATTCATGTCTTACATGTAATAACCATTCAATAAATATTAATGAACAGCAATTTATTAGTTTTATATTGCTGCATAACAAATTGTCACCAATTTAACGACTTAAAACAACACCCATTTATTATGCCACAATTCTGTAGGTCAGACATTTGGCATGGTGTGACTGTGTTTCCTTCTCATAGTATCACAAGCCTAAAATCATGCTGTTGGCCAGCCTGAGTTCTCATCTGGAGGCCCAGGAGAAGAATTAGCTTCCAAATTAATTCAGGCTATTGGTCGAATTCATTTCCTTGCAGTTGTAAGACTGAGGGTCCCCTGGTCTCTTGCCCTGCTGGTTGTCAGCCAGGTCAACTCTCAGCACCTAGAGACTGCCCACATTCCCTGCCATGGAGACCTCTCTACATTCAAAGTCAGCAACAGAGAATCTCCCTAGCATCAAATCCCTCTTATGCTTCCAATCTCTCTGAACTCCTCTGTCTCTCTGACCTCTTGACCCATATTTTAAGGGCTCATATGGTTAGGTCAGGCCCATGCAGGCAATCTCCCTTGAAGGTTAACTGATTTAGAACCTTAATTACATCTGCAAAATCCCTTTTGTCATATAAAATAACATAATCAAAGGCATGGTATTTCATTTTATTTAGAGATTCCATAGATACTTCAGCAGAGGAGATTATATAAAGGTGAGGGGCATCAGAGGTCATTTTAGAGTTCTGTCTACCATAAGCAACCTGGGTTCAAGACTTGGGTTCAAGACCTGGCTCTACTAGTTATTAACTCCATAATTTGAGGCAAGCCATGAAGCCTTTCTTCTCTCAGTCTCAATTTCCAAAACTATAAAATAGGAATATTATTCCCAGCACGGCTAACTCCATAGAGTTAGCAGGAGTTGTAAGAATAAAATGAAATTATTTGAAAACACTTTGTAAACTTTAAAGATCAATACAATGTATATTATTATTGAGTTTAAATTCAATTTTACTTCTGAGAGCTGGTGAGACCAGATTTTTTCTTTTTTTCTTTTTTTTCTGAGAGGGAGTCTCACTCTTTTGCCCAGGCTGGGGTACAGTGGCACCATCTCTGTTCATTGCAAGCTCCGTCTCCTGGGTTCATGCCATTCACCTGCCGCAGCCTCCAGAGTACTAAGGCACCCCACCACCAAGCCTGGCTAATTTTTTGTATTTTAGTAGAGATGGGGTTTCACCGTGTTAGCCAGGATGATCTCGATCTCCTGACCTCGTGATCCGCCTGCCTCAGCCTCCCAAAGTGCTGGGATTACAGGCATGAGCCACCACATACAGCCAAGACCAGATCTTTTAAAAAGCAATGACAGAAGAGGAGCAAGGCATTAGGGGCTGAGGAAGGGTTTTGAGAGACACACGGCTTTTTGGCTTTCTGTATACACAGAACACAAATTTGATCTGCTAATCATAAAATAAGTGAAAGCACATGATACATATTTCTTTTCTAATGCATGAAATAGGGATAAATTTCAGAGAATCACTTTGGCAAGAGGTTTTTGGCTTCTGCTCTATATAATAAAAAATATGCCTTACCATATATTTATGTGATATTTTCCAAAGGAACTGAAACACTTTACAGACAGTGCAATTCCACTACCAAATGTGCCAGTGAGATAGTGGCAGATGTGAAGCATTTGTCTACAGACAAGGTTAGCATATAGACAAGGCCATCTCAGAACACAGAACCCTAATACTACATATAAATGTTTTCCTTTTTTTCCTTGATTTAGGGTATCTCCCACAGTTAAAGAACAGTTCAGGATTTTTACGAACCCTCAAGCCCACCCTATTAGCACATGTCTACCCCGTATTCCTTTTATATTAGAGGCTGAGCATGACAGCAATTGCATTCTTCCAGTTGGACATTCTTACTTTCTTATTGGTATTAAATACATACACATTCCCATTGATTGAGTGGATTCTGTGAAGGTATCACTTAATGCACAGTCTTTGAGCTTGCTGGCTTATAAACAAGCACACAAAGTGATTGTCAGACACTCAGTTGTGTTCTGAGATATATCCTTTGGTTTAAATTCCTTATCAAAGACACTAGCAAGGACATTTGAGTAAGTTCATTACTTACAAAAACGTACTCTCAACATCACTTAAACTGTCTTCTCTTTAATACTTTCTCCTTACCCCATGGAGGTTGAAATGTAGCTGATTTTATTTCTAAAAAACACTACCGAAGAGGAAATAATTTCTAACATACACCACGAGAAATGAGGTTAGATATAAAGAAGAACTTTCTAACAGTAATAATTGTTCAATCTTGCAGGGAGCAACTGACAGAGCTTTTATGACTTGCTGTCTGAGAGCACTTAAACAGGGACGCTATCTACAGTATTGATCCTGGTGCGATCCTAGAGATGAATTCGGAGAAAATAGAGATCAATTTCTAGTGGCTTCCTTCCATAATTCTATTATTTTTATTTATTTAATTATGAATTTTAAGGCTGAAGTTAAAATAGCTTCACATTTACACTAAATTTTTATTTCTAAAATCCTTTGAAAAACATTTAATTAGTTATTTTAAAATCACATTCCTCCCCTCTCCAAGCTGAGGGTTCTAGATTTGAGATTCCTTGTAGGTTCCTTTACCCAGTGGATTTGCTTTTCCCTCCGTTCTACAATTTCCAACATTCTAACACCAAGAAACCAAGCTTGTACTAGATTCTGCAGGACTGTCATAGAGAGAAATACTACCATGGGATCATGTACTGATAACGGGCCTACTCTTGGTGGTTATTTGGATCCCCAAGTGCTATCAGAAATAGGTATCATCTGTAATCTCAATAAGTAAATAAAACTATCGATTCTAATGGCATACATTCTTTCAAATATAAATAGTAACACTTTATTATTATTTTTACCTTTGACTACTTTTTAATTTTATTATTGACTAAAAATATAATTATATATAAGCAGTTAGAACCTCCCAAAATGTTGGATCATTTAATTTCTGAGGCTGTGACAGACTTCACGGAATTTGTCTTATATGCTCAGAGTTATCTTAAATTTCACAGATCATTTGCATGCTTAACAGTTAGACTGGGATCAATTAAAACTCTTTTTAATAGCAAATTTCCAAGCTTATACATTCTTATGATTTTAGGTGACAGAATAACTTTCAAGTTTGGGATATACAGAGGGTTTGACTATTGATGAATCTTAATAATGATGACATAGTATCTTATAGAAGGTTATTTTTTCTTTACCCTATGCTAAGGCTATATATACAACAAGATTTTTAAAAGTGAATTTACAGCCAATTAACTTTGGAAAAGAAAATGTGATAAAAAAGACCACCCAGCTGATACTAGCCCTTAAATAACCTGCTAAAAAATACTTGTATACCGAAGTGAGATCCAGATACAGTTCTTATGCTTTTTGTTTATTGTTTTTAAGATTATTTGCTTACTTCTTGGTAAAACAACAATAAGTTGCTCACGTAGCTGTACAATATTTGGTGAACCAAAGATATTGTGTATAGGCCACAGATCAACTTATCTAGCCATGTAATTATAAGATAACATAACAAAGCACAATAGTGCAGAAAATACAAAGTGCTAAAGTGTTGAATAGGATCCAAAGCAGTAAATAATTAATCCACTCTCAATCTTGCTTTTTTAAAAATGAAATACACCATCAGTCCTAGCCTCATACACACACACACAAACACACATATATTCCTTCCTGACAGTCAGACTCTCATCCTCCCAGCACATGAAGGTGTATAGGGAAAAATGAAGGAGGCTGGTGTGGCTGGAAAGACTGAAGTGTTTCTCTCTGAAATCATCTCCTGCCCTTCTGAACATCACCTTTAAGATTCTTCTCACATAAAGAAGATGAATAATAATAAGTCAGAGTTGACTTTCTTGGTGGATCCTAAGCTTTGTTATATATTTTATTTTTAAAAAATCTCCTTGGTGCCTCTGTATTAGTCCTCAGAAGATTTAAGAATCTCCTGGTTCCTGAAGCTTTCCATATTTTATGAGTATGCCTGAAACTAATCTAAAGTGTTACTGCTTTATTGCACTTCCTTTAGCCAAGACTGAGTGAAACAGAAAAACAGTAGGACAAATTCTGAATCTGTATCATTCCTGAGGCAAGACCATTGAGGCAAGCACTTTGGCTGTCGTCATCTGTAAAGAGCTAGCATAAGCATCCTAGTGGATGGGCTTTGATTGTCAAAATGCCATCACCCACTTCAACAGAGGGAAATGCTCGCTAGGGGCCAGGCACTCCACAAAGCGTGTTTGTGTATTTAATTCTATCAAGAGCCATGTGAGATGTATTATTATCCCCATTTACAGAAATGAAAACTGAGATTCAGAGAAAGTACGATTCATAGTAAGCTTGATTCACACATTAGTCTGGCTGTCAACAAAGCCCATATCCTTTCCCTTACCCCTTCCTTCAAGCTGAAGAACCAACTATATATATATTTTCCATATTTTATGAGTATGCCTGAACTATATATATATAGTTGTCATTCAGTAGTATTTGAATGCCTACTTATATACCCAGCAGGGCTTCCATATGCTTAGCTAGGAAATCTTCATGGCAGAATTAGGAAATTCTGGGCTGATAGACTCCCAAAATAAGGGTCAAGTGAACTAGCTGTAACAACTTCAACTGTCTTTTATCAAAACTGTATCTGAACCTTAATACCCTGGGAAAGGATGACTCACAAAACCAGAAGCTCTTGTTGACTTAAAGGAAAGCTGCACTGTGTGTCAGGGGCAGATCTGCTTAGCACAGACTGTTTGATGAAGGACCTGAATTGTGACTCGCACAAGCTAAATGCCTGATATGGGCCCTCTCAAAAAAATCTGGAAGCAAAGCCGCTCTCTTGGATGGTGCTCTTCCATAGAGCCAACATAGAGTTACTGTCCTAATGTGTTGATAACAGCCCGAGTGACATCAGACTGTGAGGTCTTCAGGACAAAGACCTCATAGTGGTTTTGGCACAGTGTATCCTATTGAGCCTTGTATGTTTATGGAGAATATTAAATAACCATTTAATTGGTGGTTGGGGAATAACAGACTGGGGTCCAGGGAATATAAAGGGGTGGGGCCAGAGGAATTTTTTGACAAGAAAAGATAAGAAGCTACAGGCTGTGGGAAGCTTTTATGAGATAGAACAGTCTCTGTGCTGAGACTGTAGGCTGGGTGTGGAGGCATGAGGCAATTAGGTCTGCAGACTAAGTGAATAAAAAAACATTACCAAAAAATTTTAAAGGTGTGAAGAATTTGAGAAGACAGATGGAAGAGGAGAGAGGGCAAGCTGACTTGACAGGCTTGTTGGCAGACTAACTGAGATTTCCTGACCAGGAGAAGTGCTAAATGAGGAGAGTCATGTATTTTTCCTCAACCAAGAGAACACTAAAGGACGGCCGCAAAAATTCCAGAGACACTACAATCACCACTTATTTTACGTGGAAAGGCAAGAGGCTACCAAAAATATATTTTTTAAGCTAGATGGCTTCGCAAAAACTCTAGCCCTGATTGAGACAGGAACGGATATATTCTGGTTACTTTATACCTCTACAAACAGTATTGAACCCAGTGCTTTCGTGTGGTGCTAATGAGTGACTGATTAAATCTGCAGTCCCAGATTTACAGTGGAACTTCAGGCCAAAATGTGGAAGAGTGATGTGATTTTACATAAAGGCAAATTCAGAAGACACACAAGGGGGAAACAATAAAGGATTCTTTTTTTTTTTTTTTCCTTGAAACAGTCTCGCTCAGTCGCCCAGGCTGGAGTGCAATGGTGCAATCTCAGCTCACTGCAACCTCCGCTTCCCGGATTCAAGCAATTCTCCTGCTTCAGCCTCCCAAGTAGCTGAGATTACAGGTGTGTGCCACCACACCCAGCTAATTTTATTTTGTAGTTTTAGTATAGACAGGGTTTCGCCATGTTGGCCAGCCTGGTCTCGAACTCCTGACCTCAGGTGATCCACTCGCCTCAGCCTCCCAAAGTGCTGAGCTTACAGGGATGAGCCACCACACCTGGTCAAGAAAGAACTCTTTATTTCATTTATAGATTGTGAAAGTACCTCATTAAACCTTGAGTCTGGACCCTGGGCATTATGGGGCAACCTTAGCTGTGTGGTATCATACTGTTTATCAACAACGAAAAAAAATTTACTCTTAATGTAAAAACACTTGAGAAGAATCCTGGGCTGGCTGGAGGAGCTAGTCTGAGAGGTGATGTAAGGCCACAGTGGCAAGCATTGGGAAAAATATGACGTTGTCAATCCTCAGTGGTTCAGGCAGGAATAACCAAATGCGATTTAGTGAAGGACACCAGAATGTAAAGAGAGGTGGGGGTATGATTTTAGTCTTAAGAAGGCCAAGAATACAGTATAGGCAACCAGAACAGGAACTTACCAGAAGAGATCAAGGAAGATGCCAGCAACAAGAGGAAAGCACTGAGACCACTACTCTGACCAGGCATTCAGGAACTATCAGGAGAAGGAGGCTCTGAAGATGGGTGAACTCTAATTCAAGGCCAAACAGAGAGAGTCATCATGAGGAGAGCAGACTCACTGTCAGACTTAGCAAACAGTCCTGGAGCCCAGCCTTGGGCTCTGCCCTTTACTTCATAGGAACACATAACAGTAGCCCCATGTGGCTGCTGGGAGCAGTCCTGGTCAGGGAATGGGGATTGGAGCAATGCAGGTTTTGTCTCAGAGAAGATGGACTAGAGAACTTTGATGGGCACTAGCACTCAGGGAAGGACATTATGGACCTGATGATGAGGAATTAGGGAAGGCAAGGATGACTGACAGAGGCTGAAAGATGCTCAGAGAAGTTGGTGAAGGTCTCTGGCTTATGACATCCAAATTAGTCATATCCAGTTCAATCCATTATCAGCACCAAGGACATAAAGATAATATAATGGATTCTATTTTATTCTTTCAGTGTAATTTTTATATTAGAGCCTCCTTATTTGTTTATCTTAATTGTGGCCAATAGACTTCAAGATGAACTCCATGACCCCTCACCTCCTGGTATTCACACTTTTGTGGCATCTCCTCCCCTTGAGTACAGATGGGGTCTGTGGCTTGCTTCTAACCAATGCATTATGGCCAAGGTGATGGGATATTATTGCCATGATTTTATTTTATTATATAAGACTGTGTTGCCAGCAGACTTGCTCTGAAATCTCTGTGTGTGTGTGTGGGCATACATGTGCACGTGTGTGTGTGTTTCTCTCTTTCTCTCATTGCTGGCTTTCAAGAAGACAGCTACCTTGAATCACACAGCTGCAAGAATATGAACTTTGCCAACAACCTGAGAGAGCCTGAAAGCAGCTCCTTCCCTAACCAAGCCTCCAGATGAGACCCCATCCTGGCTGACATCTTGACTGCAGCCTTGAGAGGACCCAGTTAAGCTGTGCCTCGACTCCTGAGTCACAGAAACTGTGAGAGAATAGATGGATGTTATTTTAAGCTGCTAAGTTGCTGATAATTTGTTACATAGTGTAGAGAACTAATATACTGGTACTACTCTCTATTTTCAACAATATCTATTCTCAACACAACAGTCAGAGGATCCTGTTAATATGTAAGTCTTTTTCTATTTAAAACCCTCTAGGGTCTTCCCCAATGCAGAGCAATATCCACAGTTACACCATAGCTCACGTGGCCACATGCACACACTGCCTCACTATTCTGGCCTCCTACTGCTTTCTCATGGCTCACTTTATTGATACTGGCCACCTTTTCAACTCTCCAACATGCCAGGCATGCTCTATGGGCCTTGGTTTCCTCTGTCTGGAATACTCTTCCCTCCAGTATCCATGTAGCTCACTCCCTCAGCTCTTGCATATCTTTGCTCAAATGTCATTCTCTTGATGAGGCCTTCCCTTTTTATTTGCAATAAAAAATTGCAACACTCCTCCTACTCTACCACTCTTCACTGTCATTTCCTGCTTTTCTTTTCTCCATAGTACTTAAAGCATCTGGCATATTATATGTTTTACTTATTTGTTTATTGGCTATCTCCCCACAGCAGGACATGAGCTCCATAAATGCAGAAACTTATTTATCAGCTTTTTCCATTGCTTTATCTCTAGCACTTAGAGCAGGTCTGACACATAATACCTGTTCAGTAAATATTTGTTGAAATAAATTTCAAAAATTTATATGAAATCTGCTTTTAGGTTATATTTCCAGCCATATTGTAAAATCTTCCATTTAAGCATAATATAGGCATCATCAAAAAAAATCTCAAGACTATTAATTACATTGTCTGCTCTAACAACAAAAACATGGACCATTTCAAGAAAATCACTTTCTACTGTAGAAGAAAACCAACATTAATCCAACTCAGTGAAACCCATCACATATCCAAATTTCCCTTTCATTATACGGATCTGAAAACTGAACTCTGCTACCCTAAGAGCAGGCCGCCCAATAATGAGCTGGCAGAAAACTGAAGCACCAAAATCAAGACACTTTCTATACAACAAAGGTGTTCTCAAAGTAAAGTTCTACCAACTTTCTCTATGATTGTAAAATGAGAAAGCTGTTTATTTAAGCAATTTTAAGAGTAAGCTTTGGCAGCACCCACTTATCACTAACTGGCAGAACTAAGTATCTAAGATCTTGAATCTAGAATCTTTACTAATATCTGTTGGGCAGCAGGAATTGAGGTATGATCCCATGGCCCAGCCCCATACTGAACAGGACTTGTGGGGCAGGGAGGTAGCAAGACTCAGGAGCTGCTGTGTGGCAAGCAGAAGTCCAATAATTGCACATACTTGGAGAATAATCACTGGAAAAGACAGAGCCCTGGTGTAGTGGAAAGAGAGTGGACCTTAGAGTCAGAAAGATCTGCTTTGTTTGAATCCAAACTCTGCTCCTGACCTCTCACCTTGGGAAAATTACGCCATCTCAATTTCATTTATTGATCTATAAAATGGGAATACTGTACCTGCCTCAAGGAGTTGTGATAATAAATAAATGTGATAAAATGTGTAAATTCCTTGGACTGGTGGCTGCCACATAGGTAGGAGCTTAGTCAATGGTATTCAAATGTTATTCAAAATAAAGACATTAAAAGAACAACTTCAAGTAATGCATCATCAATGTGGAATAAAAGCATACACTAAAGACAGCTTTGAGCAATGCATTATTAGTATAATAATAAAAACAGCATAGTTAGATTTGAATAAAATGACACAGATCCCCAGTGAGAGCACAGAGCTAGAAACCAAAGAACCGTCTTCACAAATAGGTAATGTGATGTAGGCATTTGCCCTTTTCTTGACACATATGAATGATGACTGAATACTAGGATTTTCTGATACTATAAACACTGTCACGTTTTTATGTTACTGGAAACTAATACTGTGCTTGGTTTTTAGTTTACTTGGGGTTTAGTGTAGATATACTTCTCCATATTTACAGGATACAGCTTCCAAATTTCTTTCAAGCCTCAATTCTAGTAACAGCTTGACCTAGAATACCTTTACTTTATTAAGGTAAACTTCTGGAGCATATACAGATTAATTCAGTGAACTTAACCTTTCATATTCACACCATCATGCCTGACAAGGATACATTGCCATGATGTTAAGCAAGGGATGTAACAGCACAAGAGATCCAACTTTCCAGAGCTGTGTTCTATTGTTACCATCAGACAGAGCAAAGGAGTCTCACAGGGACTTTATGAGCTGATCCAAACAATAACCAGACTTCCCAGCTGGGGTGAGGGCTCTCATCTGGGTGTGGTTTCTGGAAACAGCCTCCTGGACTGCAGCCATATTTTCTCAGCATGTGCTGCCTCCGGGAGGTTTGCTTTCTTATGTTGAAGATGGTGTTCTTTGTGATGGGGCTGGCAATATTATTGAGGTGATAACACCCCACCATGGTGTCATGAGAGCCAAAACACCTCTCTCTGACCTTTTTGTTCCTGTAGCCACTGACTTTGCAGAAATATCTGTGGCAATATCAAAGCCTCACTTGCCTTTGCAATCCCTCTCCATGCTGACCACATAGGAGATGCAATGGTCTGGATAATGCTTTCCAAGCCTGCCCACTCTGTCCACTCCTCCAAGGCCTATGTGCAACATATTAGCTGATATAACAGAGAAGAGTCTAGTGGTTCCCAGAATTTGGGATTTAAAATACAATTTTCCAAAAAAGACCATTAACAAGAAGCAAGTACAAGCTATTTGGTTGGGCCAAAAGTAATTGCAGTTTTTCACAGCATGAGAAATTCATGAAGCATACACAAGTATGAATAACTGAATCAATGAAGCAGAAGAAAGGATATCAGAGATTGAAAATCAATTTAATGAATTGAAGTGTGAAGACAAGATTAGAGAAAAAAAGAATGAAGAGGAATAAACAAAGCCTCCAAGAAATATGGGACTATGTGAAAAGACCAAACCTACAATGATTTCTGGTGTGCCAGAAAGTGAGAGGAAGAATGGAACCAAGTCGGAAAACACACTTCAGGATATGATCCAGGAGAACTGCCCCAACTAGCAAGAAAGGCGAACATTCAAATTCAGGAAATACAGAGAACACCACAAAGGTACTCCTTGAGAAGAGCAACCCCAAGACACATAATCGTCAGATTCACTAAGGTTGAAATGAATGAAAAATTATTAAGGGCAGCCAGAGAGAAAGGATGGGTTGCCCACAAAGAGAAGCCATCAAACTAACAGTTGATCTCTCTGCAGAAACCCTACAATCCAGAAGAGAGTGGGGGCCAATATTCAGCATTCTTAAAGAAAAGAATTTTCAACCCAGAATTTCATATTCAGCTAAACTAAGCTTCATAAGTGAAGGAGAAATAAATTCCTTTACAGACAAGCAAATACTGAGGAATTTTGTCATCACCAGGCCTGAAGTACAAGAGCTCATGAAGGAAGCACTAAATATGAAAAGGAAAAACCAGCAACAGCCAGGGCAAAAAGATACCAAAATGTAAACACCATTGACACTATGAAGAAACTGCATTAACTAATGGGCAAAAAAACCAGCTAGTATCATAATAACAGGATCAAATTCACACATAACAATATTAACCTTAAATGTAAATGGGTTAAATGCCCCAGTTGAAAGACACAGACTGGCAAATTGGATAAAGAGTCAAGACCCATCTGTATGCTGTATTCAGGAGAACCATCTCACATGCAAAGACACACATAGGCTCAAAAT
>NW_012098832.1:466661-468304 GCF_000951045.1 Mandrillus leucophaeus
CTTTGGGGGGAAGAGGCAGGCGGATCACGAGGTCAGGAGATCGAGACCATCCTGGCTAACATGGTGAAACCCTGTCTCTACTAAAAATAAAAAAAATTAAATAAAAAATTAGCCAGGCACCTGTAGTTCCAGCTACTTGGGAGGCTGGGGCAGGAGAATGGTGTGAACCCGGGAGGCAGAGCTTGCAGTGAGCAGAGATCATGCCACTGCACTTTAGCCTGGCCAACAGAACAAGACTCTGTCTCAAAAACAAAAAAAAAAAGCTAATCCACTGTGCCACTGTGATCAGATCGGCTTCATCCCTGGGATGCAAGGCTGGTTTAACATACACAAATCAATAAACGTAATGCATCACATAAACAGAACCAATGGCAAAAAACACATGATCATCTCAATAGATGCAGAAAAAGCCTTCGATAAAATTAAACACCCTTCATGCTAAAAATACTCAATAAACTAGGTATTGATGGAATGTATCTCAAAATAATAAGAGCTATTTATGACAAACCCACAGCCAATATTATACAGAAAGGACAAAAGCTAGAATCATTTCCTTTGAAAACAGGGCACAAGACAATGATGCCCTCTCTCACTACTCCTGTTCAACATAGTATTGGAAGTTCTGGCCAGGGCAATTAGGCAAGAAAAAGAAATAAAGCATATTCAAATAGGAAGAGAGGAAGTCAAATTACCTCTGTTTGTAGATGACATGATTGTATATTTAGAAAACCCCATCATCTCAGCCCAAAAACTCCTTAAGCTGATAAACAACTTCAGTAAAATCTCAGGGTACAAAATCAATGTGCAAAAATCACAAGCATTCTTATACACCAATAATAGACAAACAGAGAGCCAAATTATCAGTGAACTCCCATTCACGATTGCTTCAAAGAGAATAAAACATCTAAGAATACAACTTACAAGGGATGTGAAGGACCTCTTCGAGGAGAACTACAAACCACTGCTCAATGAAAACAAGAGAGGACACAAACAAATGGAAGAATATTCCATGCTCATGATAGGAAGAATCAATATCGTGAAAATGGCCATACTACTCGAAGTAATTTATAGATTCAATGCTATTCTCATCAAGCTACCATTGACTTTCTTCAGAGAATTAGAGAAAACTACTTCAAATTTCCTATGAACCAAAAAAGAGCCCACATAACCAAGACAATTCTAAGCAAAAAGAACAAAGCTGGAGGCATCACACTGCCTGACTTAAAACTATACTACAAGGCTACGGTAACCAAAACAGCATGGTACTGGTACCAAAACAGATATATGAACAATGGAACAGAACAGAGACCTCAGAAATAACACCACACACCTACAACCATCTGATCTTTGACAAATCTGACAAAGACAAGCAATGGGGAAAGGATTTCCTATTTAATAAATGGTGTTGGGAAAACTGGCTAGCCTTATGCAGACAACTGAAACTGGACCCCTTCCTTACGCCTTATACAAAAATCAACTCAAGATGGATGAAAGATTTAAATGTAAGACCTAGAACCATAAAAACACTAGAAGAAAACCTAGGCAATAAAATTCAGGACATAGGAATGGGCAAAAACTTCATAACTAAAACACCAAAAGCAATTGCAATAAAAGTCAAAATTGACAAATGGAATCTAATTAAA
>NW_012098832.1:468695-470240 GCF_000951045.1 Mandrillus leucophaeus
AATGAAAACAAGAGAGGACACAAACAAATGGAAGAATATTCCATGCTCATGATAGGAAGACTCAATATCGTGAAAATGGCCATACTACTCCAAGTAATTTATAGATTCAATGCTATTCTCATCAAGCTACCATTGACTTTCTTCAGAGAATTAGAAAAAACTACTTCAAATTTCCTATGAACCAAAAAAGAGCCCACATAACCAAGACAATTCTAAGCAAAAAGAACAAAGCTGGAGGCATCACACTGCCTGACTTAAAACTATACTACAAGGTTACGGTAACCAAAACAGCATGGTACTGGTACCAAAACAGATATATGAACAATGGAACAGAACAGAGACCTCAGAAATAACACCACACACCTACAACCATCTGATCTTTGACAAATCTGACAAAGACAAGCAATGGGGAAAGGATTTCCTATTTAATAAATGGTGTTGGGAAAACTGGCTAGCCTTATGCAGACAACTGAAACTGGACCCCTTCCTTACGCCTTATACAAAAATCAACTCAAGATGGATGAAAGATTTAAATGTAAGACCTAGAACCATAAAAACACTAGAAGAAAACCTAGGCAATAAAATTCAGGACATAGGAATGGGCAAAAACTTCATAACTAAAACACCAAAAGCAATTGCAATAAAAGTCAAAATTGACAAATGGAATCTAATTAAACTAAAGAGCTTCTGCATAGCAAAAGAAACTACCATCAAAGTAAACAGACAACCTACAGAATGGGAGAAAATTTTTGCAATTTATCCATCTGACAAAGCTCTAATATCCAGAATCTACAAGGAGCTTAAACAAATTTACCAAAAAAAGACAAACAATCCCAGCAAAAGGTGGGTGAAAGTTATGAACAGACACTTTTCAAAAGAAGACATTTATGCAGCCAACAAACATATGAAAAAAAGCTCATCATCACTGGTCATTAGAGAAATGCAAATGAAAACCACAATGAGATACAATCTCATGCCAGTTAAAATGGCAATCTTTAAAAAGTCAGGAAACAACAGATACTGGAGAGGATGTGGAGAAATAGGAACACTTTTTACACTGTTGGTGGGAATGTTAATTAGTTCAACCATTGTAGAGGACAGTGTGGTGATTCTTCAAGGATGTAGAACTAGAAATACCATTTGACCCAGCAATCCCATTACTGGGTATATACCCAAAGGACTATAAATTTTTCTACTATAAAGACACATGCACACATATGTTTATTGCGGCACCATTTACAATAGCAAAGACTTGGAACCAACCGAAATGCCCATCAATGATAGACTGGATAAAGAAAATGTGGCACATATGCACCATGGAATAGTATGCAGCCATAAAAAAGAATAAGTTCATGTCCTTTGCAGGGACATGGATGAAGGTGGAAACCATCATTGTCAGAAAACTAACACAGGAACAGAAAACCAAACACCACATGTTCTCACTCATACGTGGGAGTTGAACAATGAGAACATATAGGTACAGGGAGGGGAACATGACATACTGGGGCTTGTCAGGGGTGGGGAGCAAGGGGAGGGATAGCATTA
>NW_012098832.1:470770-473650 GCF_000951045.1 Mandrillus leucophaeus
TTTAACATCAAAAAAAAGTAGAAAGTATCTCAGAGTAAGGAGCAATTCTTCCCAAGAAAACACAGTTGGCAAAATAAGTATATTGGTATAATATATATTATACATATAAGCCAAAAATGATGACTTAAAATTTCATTTTATAAACGATAAAATACAACAGTTTCCTTGAGACCTGTTGGCCAGTTTGCAGACACATTTAACATTGTTACTTGAAGTGAAAGTCAAATTCAGATCAGCCTTGTACTTCCTGATTTAAATAGACATTGTTGAAAATACAGTTTCTCTTAGGCTTACTTTGAAAAGTGAAAGTAGTACAGTACTATTACACCCAATTCAAACTATTTGGAGCTAATTATGAGAAGTCAAATTTTTTTTAACATTTTTTTGTATTATACTTTAAGTTTGAGGGTACATGTGCACAATGTGCAGGTTTGTTACATATGTATACATGTGCCATGTTGGTGTGCTGTACCCATTAACTCATCATTTACATTAGGTATATCCCCTAATGCTATCCCTCTCACCTCCCCCCACCCCACGACAGGCCCTGGTGGAGAAGTGAAATATTAATAGCTCCCAAGGATGGTAGTTGGAAGGTTTCAGCTTCAGGCAGGTAGCAGGAAAGAGCCTTTGGGCAATCTTGACTCAGAGCCTCCGTCCCAGGGCCCAGTCCACAGGTAGGTTGCCTTTGTTTCTTTGCCACAGACCTATGACTGCTGCCCTAATACATAACCAGACATGTCTGGCTCCAGAAAACCTTGAGTTATGGTGCTTTTGTTACCCTTTCCTTGTCCATCGCCCTATTCCTGTCTATCACTTGCAAAAAGAGTGGCGTAAGAATGGAAACATCACTCTACGTGCTGAGTGATTTTCATATTGTTGGAAAATCTGTACTTGGGGTTATGTTACTGTATCTTAATTCTCCCTACATGAAGGAGATAAAAGGGTACAGCACTGTAGATTCCTGTCTGACTTTGAAAAATGTTTCATACCTTAAAGCAAGAAAATATGTTAGTTGACCTCTCAGGGTCTCTCTCAGCACCAGTAATCAATATCAAATGTCATAGTATTAGCTGATAACAATTATATTGGAAAGATCTAGAAGAACAATGGATGGTATATCAAGAATTAGTTCAGAGACTTACACCTGAAAAATGTTTTGAAATAATTGATGATTACAACAATAACAGTAGTTTTCATAGTTACCATTATCCTTGTTGTTTCTAACATGAAAGAGTAATGTTTCAGTTAGGATGTCAGCTGAGAACAGAATTCACCAGAAGGTTCAAATGAAGACACTTTTTATCTAGGTGTAGGTAGGGTTAGGGAATAAGCAAAGGATATGAAGATATCCACAGACTAGCAAAAGCAGGAAGTCTAAAAGTCTAAGGGAGGAAAATAGTGCTCCCAGAGCTCACTGAGGGAGGGCTGAAGCCATGGAGTAGGGGAGAGCCTTAGCTACGGAACCTTAGCTAGGAAGAGACCCAGTTGTGGTCAGAAAAGCAGTGCTGAAATAATGAAAGAGGAGGAAGAAATACCTCAGTAAAGCTCTCTGTTTTCTCCCACCTGCAGTCTATAGCCAGTGCCTCTTAGTGAGTGAACTCAAGTGCAGGCCAATCAGGCAGGCGGCCCAGGTTATGTATGTATAGGGGTCAGTTTTCTGAGCACAGGGCAGAGCAAGGCAGAGAATGTACCTAGGACAAACAGAGTAACTAGGACAAGCCTTTACTACATGCTATACCCTGGGCTGAGTGTTTTACATGGATTATTTTATCTAATCATCAAAAAGACTCTATGTGGTAAGTATTAGTATTAGCTTTGTTTTACAGGCATGAAAACCAAACCTACAGATGTTAAGCAATATGCTCATTGATTCATCTGCCTGCAAGTAGTGAAGCCAGGAATTGTGAACTCTGATAATTTGATTTCACTAGGTAGTTAAGAAAGATATGCAAATAAAGTTTGAGATGTGTATTAGTCTATTTTCACACTGCTATAAAGAACTTCCCTGAGACTGTGAAATTTATAAAGGATAGAGGTTTAATTGACTCACAGTTCCACATAGCTGGGGAGGCCTCTGGAAACTTACAGTCATGGTGGAAGGTGAAGGGAAAGCAAGGCACCTTTTTCACAAGGTGGCAGGAGAGAGAAGAGAAAGCAAATGGGGAAAGGCACCTTATAAAACCATCAAATCTCATGAGAACTCACTCACTATCATGAAAACAGCATGGGGGAAACAACCCCATGATCCATTCACCTACCTCCCTCATGGGGATTACAAGTCGAGATGAGATTTGAGTGGGAACACAGAGCCAAACCATATCAAGATGTTATGCTAGATCAAGGTGTCAGCAAAACATAAGTCTTGGGGCTAAATCTAACTTGCCACCCGTTTTGGTAAATCAAGTGTTATTGGAACACAGCCATGCTCATTTGGATTACATTTTGTCTCTAGCTGCTTTCATACTGAGGCAGAATTGAGTAGCTGCCACAGTAAACAAATGTCCCACAAAGCCTCAAATATCTACCCTCTGGCCTTTTACAGAAAACGTTTGGTGACTCCTTCACTAGGTAGAAGAAAAGATTTTATGGGAAAATTGGCTAGCCATAAGTAGAAAGCTGAAACTGGATCCTTTCCTTACTCCTTATACAAAAATTAATTCAATACCGATTAGAGACTTAAATGTTAGACCTAAAACCGTAAACACCCTAGAAGAAAATCTAGGTAATACCATTCAGGACATAGGCATGGGCAAGGACTTCATGTCTAAAACACCAAAAGCAAGGGCAACAAAAGCCAAAATTGACAAATGGGATCTAATTAAACTAAAGAGCTTCTGCACAGCAAAAGAAACTACCATCAGAGTGAACAGGCAACCT
>NW_012098832.1:473700-475613 GCF_000951045.1 Mandrillus leucophaeus
AACCAGCTAGTATCATAATAACAGGATCAAATTCACACATAACAATATTAACCTTAAATGTAAATGGGTTAAATGCCCCAGTTGAAAGACACAGACTGGCAAATTGGATAAAGAGTCAAGACCCATCTGTATGCTGTATTCAGGAGAACCATCTCACATGCAAAGACACACATAGGCTCAAAATAAAGGGATAAAGGAAGACCTACCAAGAAAATGGAAAGCAAAACAAAACAAAACAAAAAGCAGGAGTTGCAATCCTAGTCTCTGATAAAACAGATTTTAAACCAATGAAGATCAAAAGAGACAAAGAAGGGCATTACACAATGGTAAAGGAATCAATGCAACAAGAAGAGCTAACCATCCTACATATATATATGCACCCAATACAGTAGCACCCAGATTCATAAAGCAGGTTCTTAGAGACCTACAAAGAGATTTAGACTCCCACAGAATAATAGTGGGAGACTTTACCACCCCACTGTCAATATTAGACAGATCAACGAGACAGAAAATTAACGAGGATATTCAGGACTTGACTCAGCTCTGGACCAAGTGGACCTAATAGACATCTACAGAACTCTCCACCCCAAATCAACAGAATATACATGCTTCTCAGCACCACATAGCACTTATTCTAAAATTGACCACATAAATGGAAGTAAAACACTCCTCAGCAAATATAAAGAAGTGGAAATCATAACAAACAGTATCTTTGACCACAGTGTAATCAAATTAGAATTTAGGATTAAGAAACTCACAAAAAATCCACACAACTACATGAGAACTGAACAACCTGCTCCTGAATGACTACTGGGTAAATAACAAAATCAAGGCAAAAATAAGAAAGTTCTTTGAAACCAACGAGAACAAAGACACAATGTACCAGAATCTCTTGGACACAGCTAAAGCAGTGTTTAGACGGAAATTTACGGCTCTAAATGCCCACAGGAGAAAGTGGGAAAGATCTAAAATTGACACCCTAACACCACAATTAAAAGAGCTAGAGAAGCAAGAGCAAACAAATTCAAAAGCTAGCTGAAGACTAGAAATAACTAAGATCAAAGTTGAACTAAAGGATATAGAAATAAGAAAAACCCTTCAAAACACCAATGAATCCAGGAGCTGTTGTTTTTGTTTTTGTTTTTTTGTTTTTGTTTTTTTTTTTTTCCTGAGAAGATTATCAAAATAGAACGCTAGCCAGGCTAATAAAGAAGAAAAGAGAGAAGAATCAAATAGACACTACAAAAAATGATAAAGGGGATATCACCACTGATCCCACAGAAATACAAACTACCATCAGAGAATACTATAAACACCTCTACGCCAGTAAACTGGAAAATCTAGAAGAAATTGATAAATTCCTGGACACATACACCCTCCCAAGACTAAACTAGGAAGAAGTCGAATCCCTAAATAGACCAATAACAAGTTCTGAAATTGAGGCAGTAATTAATAGCCTACCGACCAAAAAAAGCCCAGGACCAGATGGATACACAGCCGAATTCCAACAGAGGTATAAAGAGGAGCTGGTACTATTCCTTCTAAAACTACTCCAAACAATGGAAAAAGAGGGACTCCTCCCTAACTTATTTTATGAGGCCAGCATCATCTTGATACCAAAATCTGGCAGAGTTAAAAATAATAAAAAAAAAAAAAAGAGAGAAAATTTCAGGCCAATATCCCTGATGAACATTGATGCGAAAATCCTCAATAAAATATTGGCAAACCAAATCGAGCAGCACATTGAAAAGCTAATCCAGCTGGGTGCTGTGGCTCACGCTCATAATCCCAGCACTTTGGGGGGAAGAGGCAGGCGGATCACGAGGTCAGGAGATCGAGACCATCCTGGCTAACATGGTGAAACCCTGTCTCTACTAAAAATAAAAAAAATTAAATAAAAAATTAGCCAGGCA
>NW_012098832.1:484703-525073 GCF_000951045.1 Mandrillus leucophaeus
AAAAAAAAAAAGTAAAGATTTTACTTGGAGCCTCTCCCTGACTTCTACACTTCTTACTATCATCCTACAAAATATTCAGAATGAACCCCCTCTCTTTCAGACACAGCACACGCCTGCCTGATGCATTTCAGGCAAAGGAAGGCACAGGCATGGCACCAAACTACAGAGTAAGGCAGCTGATTAGAAATAAATGATTAATTTCAATTCTGAAAATAATTTTTATTATACAAATTTTGGAAGATATTAAAACAGTGAGATAGAAGATTAAAATTATGCTGCCCAACAATATTTTCATTATACATAAACACATATCATTTTTACTTTTCACAAAAATGAGTTTATACTATGCATACTGCTATTGTAACCTATCTATTGAACTGTCTTTTCACCTAAATGTTCCACAATATATTATCCTTCAGGGTTATTTTAATGGTGATTGAAGTAATTCAATTAAAATAATTATTATTTATTTAAATAAAGCTAGTCCTACCCAAAATTTATTGAACACCTTCCATGTGCCAGGCACTCTCCTAAGTGCTAGGGATGAAACAGTGAACAAGCGAGAGATTTTATCTACCTTCAGAGAGCTTTATTCTAGGAGGGAAAACATAGAATAACAGAAAAATAAATAAAACAATTGCAAACTGTGATCAGTGTTATAACAGAAAGAAATAATAGAGAAAAATTATGCAGAAGTGTTTTATATAGCCTGGTCAGAAGTCTGTCTGTGGAGAATGCATGTTAGTTGAGACCGAAAATGATAAGGAACGAGTTATGCAAAGGATGGGGCAAGAGCATTCCATGCAGAGGTAACATCAGAGGCAAAGACCCTGAAGATTCAAAGGAAGCTTATTCAAGGAACAAATCGAAGATCAGTGTGGCTCAAGTTTGGTGACTACTGAGAAGAAGGTCAAAGGTCTGTAGAGTATAAACACCTACAATATGCAGTGAAATACTACTTAGCAATAAAAGGAATACATTCCTGATACAGGCAGTAACCTGGATGAAATCTTGAAATCATTATGCAGAGTAAAAATAGCCAGGCACAAAAGAGAAGACACGGTACACTTTCATTTATATGAAATTTTAGAACAAGCAAAACTTGTTCTATGGTGATAGAAATTATAACAACAATTGTCCCATAATTAGGGACTAGAGCAGGGGTTAACAAAGAAGGTACATAGGGTATTTTGGGGGGTATTGGAACTGTTTTATATGATAGGAGTGCTTGTTACATGGGTGAATAAATTTGTCAAGACTCATCAAATTATACACTCAATATCTGTGCATTTCATTGTGTGTAAACTATACTCTAATATAAATTTTTTAAAAACCAAAGGATGCACAAACACACACACACAACCACACACACACATTGTGGCTGGGGCCATTTCTTGAAGGGACTTTGAGCTCATGGTCTGAATGTAGATTTTATTTTCAGGGCAATGGGAGGCCCCAGAAGGTTTTAAGGAGTAGAACGATATGTCTTGATTTATAGTTTAAGATTCCTGTTGCTGCTGTGTGGAGAATGTATTCGAGGATGAGGAATGTGGAAGCCTGAAAACCAGTTAAGGTCTACTGCAGTAGTTTAGGTGAGAAGTGATGGTGACCCTTAGGACTAAAGTGGAGGCAGTGGGCTAGATTGAACATATATCCAAAATCAGCCTCTTACTAAGTGATAGTTGTTCTGTTTTCTTTTTGTACTATTTCTGTTATAAAGCATGGTACAAAGAACATCCTAATAGATCAATATTTGAGCACATCTAATGGCTATATTCTTGGGTTAAATAAATTCTTAGGAGCAGAAGTACTAAAATAAAGTGAGTAAACATTTCTATTTAGATACATGTTATTGAATTATCCAAAAATCAACAAGATAACCTTGAGTGTCTATGCTTCTAAATCTCCACTGCAACAGACCATTCTTAATAATAAAGTTATGCTTACACTAATTTGCTTGTTGAGCTGAAGAATAGCCTCTGGGTGTTACTACAAATTACCATTTTATTACTATAAAATTAGAATATTTTCATATTGTTTAGGCATCTGCATTTAATTTTGATTTACCCATCTCTGTTTTGAAAGGTGGTTGTTTTTTAGTAACTCTTGATTCTATGATATTGTTTAATATTTAAGCTACACAATAATACACTCGATAAAAAAATGTGGTACATATGCACCATGGAATACTATGCAGCCATAAAAAACAACAAGATCATGTCTTTTGCAGGGACACTGATGGAGCTGGAGGCCATTATCCCTTGCAAACTAACACAGGAACAGAAAACCAAATACTGCATGTTCTCACTTATAAGTGATAGCTAAATGATGAGAACACATGGAAACATAGAGGAGAACAACACACACTGGGGCCTATTGGAAGGTGGAGGGTGGGAGGAGGGAGAGAAGTAAAAAATATGAATGAATACTAGGCTCAATACTTGGGTGATGAAATAATCTGTACAATAAACCCCCAAGACATAATTTTACCTATGTGACAAACCTGTACATGTACCCCTTTACTTAAAATAAAAGTTTAAAACAATTTTTTAAAAAGTAGGTCTCCATTCCTAAGTCTTGTAATGAGTTTTATGAGCTTCTTCCAACAACAAAAAAGTGAATTGTACGTCGCAGATGCATCAGGTAGCCAGGCCAGGTTCCACTCCCTCATGTGAGACTTCTTTTGGCATACCATCCTCGGTCAGCCAACTGAGTTCCCAGTGAGTCACAATCTTCTAACTGACTCAGCATCCTTCCCACAATGTCTGTGTGAATGTTTCCTGTTTCTCACTTCTTATTGTTACACAGAGATAGCACCAGAGAGGTCAGATGGTAACTTTGCATGAGACGATTCCAGAAGGTCATTGTCTGTTCTCTGTTTTTTATGCAAAATGGAGTTTGTTTGAATGGTTGAACCCTGTGAACCTGCTGCTTTAAAAGTAATGTTTCTCAGCATTTGCTTCTCTGCAGTGATAATTATAGTGTGGGAAATGAACTGGAATCTGGTTTTTTCTTGTGTTCCCCAATGTTTCATTCTTCAAATCCCTTTCTTTTCAATATTTATACATTCTTATTGGTCAAAGCTGTCAACGTAGATTTAATGTTCATTCACTTGTGTGTACTAACAACAAACAGATTTATAGTAAAATTATTTGTGTCAAGCCTATTTTCTATATTTTCTACCTGACTTTTATTAAAATAAAAATTCATGGATGGTTAATAACTCCTTCAAGACCAAGGATTTCCGTTCTTTTATAGAAGACTCCTAGTATAATATTCACCTTTGCTCCCTATTCTCCTGGCAAGCCTCTCATCTTGTTCCTATTAATATTTAGTAAATGTCTTGAGTAGCCATTATTTTTAGTAGAGGAATTAAATTCTTATATATTAATATTTCTATTTGGAAGTTTGTTGTTGTTTTTTCTTTCCTTCCAAGGTTCTCTGGTTTTTTTCAAAGTGGTTCCAGAATCTCCCCAGTGTTTTCCACAACAATTTGACTTTATTAAACTGGTTATTCAGATTCTCAACACACACAGTACAGGTATTTGTTACAAGTACATGGCAATTGTTATTATTATAATTTATGACTCTGGAGACAAAGTTCCTTAAGGACCAAGAGCATTTCTTGTGTATCTTCAGATGCCTTCAATCTATCTTTTTTGGCAAGTGCAGTGACTGCCATATGATGGATAATCAATATATGTTTGTGGATGGGTCCTAATGAAAGAATGAAAAAATGATAAATGAATGGTGAATTAAAGAAAAAAAAATATAGTCTGGGACTCTGGAATCCTCTATGGAAGGGCCCCAGATATTTTCTCCCCTTAGCACCATGTTATAACTAGTCACACCCTCAGAACACTGAAAAGCTTAAATATCCAGATAGTACTTCACACAAATAGTTATCAAGTGCCTTAAAGTGAGATAAGCTTAGTTATAATAGGAATTGTATGAGAAGCCTGAAATCCTGGGTATTTTTCTCCTATGTTTAGTAAGACATTGTGCAAGGAATTTAAATATGTGGTGCCCACATCATCCTTCTATGAACTTCTTAACTGATAGTTAAGATCTGCCAAAAAAAAAAAAAAAAAAAAAAAAAAAAAAAAAAAAAAAAATTGAGAACTTTTTCTGAGATTGCTTTGTAACTGCTAAATTTGTATAATAAAATCATAAAAATGGCTACCAGCAACCATAACCATCATTAAATATCAGCAAATATCTTGATTTCTTTATAAAACATATATTTAGAATGAAGAACATGAAGAAAAAGACATGATGCTAATCAGTTAACGAAGTATGTATAGAAAACAAATTTTGTTAAAAAATAAAAGATTTATATGATAATATATACATAGCCATGGAAAAGTTCTTGGCTGTAACCTAAAGTTTGCTAAATATAACTGACCTAGCTTGAATGACATGGGACACCAGGAGTGATGACAAACAGTGTCTATTTCCTAGAAATAAATTTCGGGTTCTGGGTGAAAGCACTCTATGAGTCTCAGGTATAATTCCAGGAGCAGGAACTAGATGATGTGCAAAGATCCTCTGGATGGTTTGAGCTAGTTATTTTGTAGTACTATGATAACATTGCAGCCTCTCTTGCAATGCTCTTGCCCTTAGTATTTAAATTCTCTTCTAGAAGAGAAAATGACATAAAGAACAAGTCCCTAATTATATTGGTCAGTGTTCCCTAGAAAGAAAGAACTAATAGAATAGATATATACATATAAAGGGGAGTTTATTAAGTATTAACTTGCATGATTACAAGTTCCCACAATAGGCGGTCTGCAAACTTGAGGAACAAGGAGAGCCAGTCCGAGTCCCAAAACTGAAGAACTTGGAGTCCAATGTTTGAGGGCAAGAAGCATCCAGCATGGGACAAAGATGTAGGATGGGAGGCTAGACTAGTCTTGCCTTTTCACGTTTTTCTGCCTGCTTTGTATTTACTGGAAGCTGATTAGACAGTGCCCACCAGATTAAGGGTGGGTCGGCCTTCCCCAAACCAATGACTCCAATGTTAATCTCTTTTGGCAACACCCACACAAACACACCCAGGATTAATACTTTCTATCCCTCAATCCAATCAAGTTGACACTCAGTATTAACCATCATGCTAATCTAATTAAAATCATGTGAACAATGCTTGTAAAACTGTAGGTCATAATACAGTGGATTATAACATCAACTTAATGGGACACAACAAACACTTCTTTTAAAGTGAAATAAAATAGAAAAATGAAAAAATGCATTACATGGAATAATGCTAAGTGTTATTTTGTGACAATGTTGTATAAATTGTGTGTTTTTATATATAGATCTGTACCAAATGTATATTTTGTTCTTTGAACGTGGGTTGTGTCCCCAAAACTTTGAAGGTCCCTGAATTAGGAGTCCAGGGCAGATTTGTTTTAATTAATAAAATAGAGACACCTCCCATTAGGGGTCAACAGATACCTCATACAGGAGAGCTCTGGCTAACATCTGGTAGGTGCCCCTCTGGAACGAAGCTTTCAGAGGAAAGATCAGGCAGCAATCTTTTCTGTTCTGCAGCCTCCACTGGTGATACCCAGAAAACTGGGTCAGGAGAGGACCTCCAGCAAACTCCAGCAGACCGGCAGCAGAGGGGCCTGACTGTCAGAAGGAAAACTAACAGAAAGGAATAGCACATAGACTCAGAGACCCCATCCGAAGGTCACCAACATCAAAGACCAAAGGTAGATAAATCCACAAAGATGGGGAGAAACCAGCAAAAACATGTTAAAAATTCCAAACACCAGAACACCTCTTCTCCTCCAAAGGATCACAACTCCTTGCCAGCAAGGGAACAAAACTGGATGGAGAATGAGTATGATGAGTTGACAGAAGTAGGCTTCAGGAGGTGGGTAATAACGAACTCCTCTGAGCTAAAGGAACATGTACTAACCCAATGCAAAGAAGGTAGGAACCTTGAAAAAAGGTTAGATGAATTGTTAACTAGAATAAATAGTGTAGAGAACAATATAAATGACCTGATGTAGCTGAAAAACACAGCACAAGAAGTTCATGAAGCATACACAAGTTTCAATAACTGAATCGATCAAGCAGAAGAAAGGATATCAGTGATTGAAGATCAACTTAAATAAATGGAGAAGACAAGATTAGACAAAAAAGAATAAAAAGGAATGAACAAAGCCTCCAAGAAATATGTGGCTATGTGAAAAAAACAAATCTATGTTTGACTGGTGTACCTGAAAGTGATGAGGAGAATGGAACCAAGTTGGAAAACACTCTTCCGGATATTATCCAGGAGAACTTCCCCAATCTAGCAAGGCAGGCCAACATTCAAATTCAGGAAATACAGAGAACACCACAGAGATATTCCTTGAGAAGAGCAACTCCAAGACACATAATCATCAGGTGCACCAAGGTTGAAAGAAGGAAAAAAGGTTAAGCACAGCCAGAGGGAAAGTTCAGGTTTCCCACAAAGGGAGGCCCATCAGACTAACAGTAGATCTCTCTGCAGAAACCCTACAAACCATAAGAGAGTGGGAACCAAATTCAACATTCTTAAATAAAAGAATTTTCAATCCAGAATTTCATATCCAGTCAAACTAAGCTTTATAAGCGAAACAAATAAAATCCTTTACAGACCAGCAAATGCTGAGAGATTCTGTCATCATCAGACCTGCCTTACAAGAGCTCCTGAAGGAAGCACTAAACATGGAAAGAAACAACTGGTACCAGTACTGCAAAAACATACCAAATTGTAAATAACATCGACACTATGAAGAAACTGAATCAACTAATGGGCAAAAAACCAGCTACCATCATAATGACAGGATCAAATTCACATATAACAATATTAACCTTAAATGTAAATGGGCTAAATGCCCCAATTAAAAGACACAGACTGGCAAATTGGATAAAGAGTCAAGACCTGTCAGTGTGCTGTATTCAGGAGACCCATCTCACATGCAAAGACACACATAGGCTCAAAATAAAGCGATAAAGGAAGATCTACCAAGCAAATGGAAAGCAAAACAAAGCAGGTATTGCAATCCTAGTCTCTGATAAAACAGACTTTAAACCAACAAAGATCAAAAGAGACAAAGAAGAGCATTACATAATGGTAAAGGAATCAATGCAGTAAGAAGAGCTAACTATCCTAAATATATGTGCACCCAACACAGTAGCACCTAGATTCATAAAGCAAGTTCTTAGAGACCTACAAAGAGACTTAGACTCCCACACAATAATAGTGGGAGACTTCAACCTTCCACTGTCAATATCAGACAGATCAATGAGACAGAAAATTAACAAGGCTATTCAGAACTCAGCTTTGGACCAAGCGGACCTAATAGACATCTACAGAACTCTCCACCCCAAATCAACAGAATATACATTCTTCTCAGCACCTCATCACATTTATTCTAAAATTGACCATATTATTGGAAGTAAAACACCCATCAGCAAATGCAAAAGAACGGAAATCATAACAATCTCTCAGACCACAGTAAAATCAAACTAGAACTCAGGATTAAGAAACTCAATCAAAACCACACAACTACATGGGAATTGAACCTGCTCCTAAACGTCTACTGGGTAAATAATGAAATGAAGGCAGAAATAAAGATGTTCTTTGAAACCAATGAGAACAAAGACACAATGTACCAGAATCTCTGGGACATTTAAAGCAGTATGTAGAGGGAAATTTATAGCACTAAATGGCCACAAGAGAAAGCGGGAAAGATCTAAAGTTGACACCCTAACATCAAAATTAAAATAACTAGAGAAGCAATAGCAAATAAACTCAAAATCTAGCAGAAGGCAAGAAATAACTAAGATCAGAGCAGAACTGAAGGAGATAGAGACACGAAAAGCTCTTCAAAAAAATCAATGAATCCAGGAGCTGTTTTTTTGAGATCAACAAAATAGACCTAATAAAGAAAATAAAGAAGAAAAGACAGAAGAATCAAATAGATGCAATAAAAAATAATATAGGGGATACCACCACTGATCCCAGAGAAATACAAACTACCATCAGAAAATACTATAAACACCTCTACACAAATAAACTAGAAAATCTAGAAGAAATGGATGAATTCTTGGACCCTCCCAAGTCTAAACCAGGAAGATGTTGAATCCTGAATAAAGCAATAACAAGTCCTGAAATTAAGGCAGTAATTAATAGCCTACCAACCAAAAAAAGTCAGGACCAGATATTTTCACAGCCGAATTCTACCAGAGGTACAAAGAAGAGCTGGTACCATTCCTTCTGAAACTATTCTAGACAATAGAAAAAAAGGAACTCCTCCCTAACTCATTTTATGAGGCCAGCATCATCCCGATACCAAAATCTGGCAGAGACACAACAAAAAAGGAAAATTGCAGGCACATGCACACGTATGTTTATTGCGGCACTATTCACAATAGCAAAGACTTGGAACCAACACAAATGCCTGTCAATGACAGACTGGATAAAGAAAATGTGGCACATGTACATCATAGAATACTATGCAGTCATTAAAAAGCATCAGTTCATGTCCTTTGCAGGGACTTGGATGAAGCTGGAAACCATCATTCTTAACAAATTAACACAGTAACAAAAAACCAAACACTGCATGTTCTCACTCCTAAGTGGGAATTGAACAATGAGAACACATGGACACAGGGAGAGGAACATCACACACCAGGGCCTGTCGCAGGGTGGGGGCCTAGGAGAGGGATAACATTAGAAGAAATACCAATGTAGATGATGGTTTGATGGGTGTGGCAAACCACCATGGCACATGTACGCCTATGTAACAAAACTGCACATTCTGCACATGTAACCCAGAACTTAAAGAATAATAATGTTTTTTAAAAGAACTAAAATAGTAAAAATGGAGAACTGCATCTCAGGTTGAGCGACCAGGCCATTTCTGAAAATGCTGTAGCTGGCAAAACATGCAAGCTGCAAAGTGAGTTCCCATCAGGTACACAGGAGTGATACCAGCTGTCCCCAAATGCAAGGAGCATGGAGAATTTGGCCCAGTTTTCATGACAACAGCAGCAGGTGGCCCTGTTGGGAAACTCCTTCTCACCATTCCGGGTTGAATTGCCCAAACCCTACATTCACACTGAGAGAGCAAAGGACAGAGGATAGGAGCAAAGCATGTGAAAGCTTTAAGAGACCTTGGAGACCACACAGCCCACCTCCACATTTTATATTCTAGCCAACAAGAGGGTGTGAAAACTTCCTAGTGTCCAAAGATGGCTCCAGAGCTTCTCTCCCTTTCCCCTACTCCACTCCTCTACTAGATAATCCTGCCTGACATGTGGGATTTCATGGGATAGAATTATGTTGGCATCCTCAAAATTGTGACTTCTCCACTTTACATAAAGCTAATTAGCATGAGGTCTTTCCCAAGCCGAAACTTGCCTGTGATTACTAAATGATATACAGTTGTTTGCAATATAGATAACGTTCCAATAGGGACCTCGCTAAATATCCTCTAAAAACTCCTGTTATCCAAGACCTCTGGCTGAACTTCAAACCTCTGTTAAGGAGTGAAAAGAACGGTGCTGTACTTGCTAACTGCCAACCCCTCCACCTTCCCTAGTACCATTCCAAATTTTAGAAATGTTAGGTGAATTATCCTATTTGCCTTGTAAAAAAAATTTGGACAAAGTGAAGCATCAATCCCTACAAGAGTGTCTTTAATTAAAGCTAACTGTGTTGATTGAATTTAATACTCAATTCTGGAGTGCTTATAGAAGGAAAACCCTGACGATGTATTATAAAGTTCTTAGTAGCTTTTGACTTTCTTTATAATAGTTGTTGTGTTCCTGTATTGGTCAGTAGTATCTTCAGGGTTATAAAATAAAAAAAGAAGTCTGAACAATTCATTGGCAAATTTCCCAAACTTAGGTCAGCCTCGAATATATGAGAAATGGTGCTACATGGAGGGCAAATACAAAAAAGAAAATCAGTTTGATTTTCCAAAATCTGTGCTAGTTTGGCTGGCTGCTGGTTGAACTCCTGCAGCAGAGAAGGACAGTGGTCAGTGTGCAGTTCCATCAATCAATACCAAAGCTGCGTTTGTGTGATAGTACTAGACAGTCTCTTTAGATTTGCTGTGGAGGTTACTGCTAATCTAAGAGTTTTTCTGCTTGTCACTGGTAATTTTCCTTAGAATTCAGGGCAATATGAACAGATGCCAACTGCAAACTTATGTTTAAAAAAGGAAAGACTGAAAATCCACACTGACCAATATTTACCAAATATTGTGTGACTACAAAAGTACTAAGACTTTCTGGCTGCGCGCAGTGGCTCACGTCTGTAATCCCAGCACTTTGGGAGGCCAAGGCGGGTGGATCACGAGGTCAGGAGATCGAGACCATCCTGGCTAACACAGTGAAACCCCATTTCTACTAATAATACAAAAAATTAGCCAGATGTGGTGGCGGGCGTCTGTAGTCCCAGCTACTCGGGAGGCTGAGGCAAGAGAATGGCATGAACCCGGGAGGTGGAGCTTGCAGTGAGCCGAGATCTGGCCACTGCATCGCAGCCTGGGCGACAGAGCGAGACTCCGTCTAAAAAAGAAAAAAAGTACTAAGACTTTCTAAAAAACAGACATACAAGAACTTGTACAGCTCAATGAAATCATCTGTAATGCTCCAAATACCTGACTCTGCTTTCCTTGTTTGGAATATACTTGGAACTCCTTGAGTCTGTAGAATTTTGATATCTTGTGTAAGTTTTTTAAACTCTCAGTGCCTCCATTTCCTCATCAATGAAATGGAGATCTTTTTTCCCATAGAAATCTATCTTGGAATACACATGCAGCGTAATTGTAAAAATATTTTTGAGGATTAAGTAAAATAGCATATGGAAAGTTTCAAACATAGAAACTAGCTTATAGTAGGACCCTCATACATGGAAGATGTAATTATGTTTTATGTACATATAGCTCCTTCCACAAAACATGAACCTTCACTCTCTGAAATATACTCAGAAGCAAAAAATGAAAGTAAAAATGTTATTCTGCTCATCCCTCAACCTTGCCCCATTCTGTCCATTCTCTATACTACAACTAGCTTGCAGAGGTTAGGGGCTGGGGGTTGTCTGCCTAATTTCTCTGCTTAAAGACTTCTTCAACATGTTATACATTTGGAATTCTCAACCATCTGGACTTTGCCTAACTTCCTAGCCTAACTTCCACGCTGAGAATCTCATTGTTAGTGTGCTATCTCATGCCTTTTTGGTTTTGAACTCAATTCCTCATTACTTGCAGTGTCTGTCCCTGATTCTCCCTCCAGCAAGTGCTCTGTAATAGCACCTCTTTTTCCCACTCTGCGGTTCACCATTATTCTCTCCCTCCACTGTGCTCCAGGAACATGCTGAGGCGTTAAAAATACTTGCTTGCACACTTGTCCCCTTCACTAGAGTAAACAGTAGTATCTTAGATACCATGGCTAATATTGTGTAGAGAATAAAAGCACATATTCTGGAGCTCTGCCCTTTACTAGCTTGGATGGATGACTTAACCAACCTCTCTAAACCTCATCTAGAAAGCAACAATCATAATAGTACCTGCTTCATAGGGTTACTGTGAATACTAAACAAAACAATGGACACTCAGCGCTTTACAACATTTTGTGACACATTCCAGTAACTGCTAATTACTTTGTTTTACTTGTTTGTTTATTCCTTGATGCTTTACAGTACCTAGGGCCTAGAACATAGTAGGTTTGGTTAATATTGAGTAAATTGGCAATTCAAGAAACACATCAGATATCTATTTCTTATGCTTAAGTTTTAAAAAATATATATATATTTTGTGATTCACTCAATACATTGCAGCAGCTTACAGTTCATGTAAGGAGAGATATGATGAACTTTGGAAGAAAGATGATCCATTTTAAATGTATTCTCATTGGAATATGTATGTTGTTATGATTCAGTTATAACTCAAAAAATGCTACTTTTCTGAAAAGTTGCTCCTCTGGGAATTGTGAAGTGAATGAATTATTCACATTGACTTCACATAAAAAGGTCTTCCCGTGGGAAAATGTGACTGCAAAAGTGTTAAAAAGAAAAAGGAGGGGGAAGCAATGATCCTATCTGTAGTGGTTGGATCTACAAGAGATATCCCTAGATGAATAGGGCTTTTTACTGTCACAGTGTCCCTCAATGTTTTAAAGGTTGTGTGCATTATTAGTTGCCTTAATAGGGAGCTGAATACCTGGTGTAACATGTCTTTGGCCCAGGATGGTGCCTGATAACCCTAATTCACGATTTATATTTGTATTAGTCTGTTCTCATGCTGCTAATAAAGACATACCCAAGACTGGGTAATAAAGAAAAGAGGTTTAATTGACTCACAGTCCTGAGGCTGGGGAGGCCTTAGGAAACTTACAGGTATGGCAGAAGGGGAGGCAAACACATCCGTCTTCACATGGTGGCAGGAAGAAGTACATTTTAAAAAATAAAACCTGACCCTGTAAATTTAAATGAACTATTATTTGACTTCTTTTTAACATTTTGTTCTATCCTTGTGATTCTTATTTCACCATCTCTTAAATGTGCATACTTGTTTCTTCACTGGCAGATAGTAGATGGTGTAACCTTTGTTTTATATATGCAGGAGGCAAAGATTTCATTATGTTAAAGATTTGTGTTCTGTACCTTTCCCCAGTAATATATTTCAGATAGAAAATCTGCATTCTTTATGAGTCTGGTCCTATAACTCCATAGATTTGAATTATCCTCAAAGTCTGGTTATGCATCAAAAGATCTTTTTTTTTTTTTTTCAGAATATCATGCCTAAAATGAAAAGCTGCTATGTTGTTCATACACTGTTCTTTGAGGAACAGCTTTTCACAGATGGAAGGGCATAAAAATGATGGGCTGTTATCTTGTAGCCTGAAACTTCACTCTCTGAACATATGAAATATTGATATTAAATCAAGCTGTACCTAGTTTCTACCATATGAATCCTTCCAAGTTCTTGACCTCTGTTCTGTTGCTGTTTCATTTTAGGCAGAATTCCAGTGGCAGAGTAGGGATTGGTGGGTGGTGGGGAGTGGGGTGCAGGATATGTGGACATCAGTAAAAGACAAACTGAAATTGGACTAGCCTGTTTGCATATCAGGGCTGGCAGAGAACAGTAAAAACAAGCATCATGACAATATGGTCAGACAGATAAACATTTGCTCAATGTGAATTTTTTGCTCATTTTCAAAGACATCACCAAAAGCTGACACATAGGACTTTAAATACTCTTAAGTAACAAGTTGTGGGAGAAAATAAATTCTATAAAAATTCTAATTAGACAGAAAATTGGTTAAGGTATTCTAGGTGCTATAGAAAATAGATTCAAAGCTTATAATGGCTCAAACACTCATTTCTCATGCATGTGCAGATGAAATGAGTATTCCTGATTAACTGGGGCTCTCCTGTGAACACTGATTCAGAGGTGTGGGTTCCTTCTATCTTGAGGCTCCACGAGCTTTAACAGCTTTCAAGGTTACCATGCCCCTCTGCATTAAATCATGTGAAGAAAAGGAGCACAGAGAAACAATAAGGTGAAGTTTTTATGCACCTGGCCCAGAAATGCTACATATCACTTCTACTCACATTCCATTGGCTAGAACTCAGTCACCTGGCTACACCCAAGTGTAAAACAGTCTGGGGAACGTCTGGCTTTTTACAGCAAGAAGAAAAGTTCTTGCTGATCATTGAAAAGTCTTTGCCCCAGCTAGCATACTTTCCAGAAGATCATTTTCAGAAATTTTATTCAGAGATAATTTAACAAGATTATAAAATAGGTGAGTTGTTGGTATAAAGAGTCCTTTCCATAAAAACAAAACAGTGTAAAACCAAACCAAAAGACAACTCTGATTTTGAATACGTCCTGAGGATATAGTCTGTCCTTTCAGTTTTTGTAATTTTCTGACCATTCTGTTTGGAAGCAATACAGTAGAAGGGAGCCATATACACCTGGAAAGATCTTGGATAAATCCCCCAAACACCTGATCTTTACTTTCCTCATCTGTACAATAAGATAATAGTAGTGTCTGGATCCTCCATTGTTATTATGTTCAAATGTGATGGTTTCTGATGCTAAATGAAATACAGCCTAAAGCTGCCTTCTCACATATTTTAAGTTCAGCCTAAAGGTTTCTCCCTACCTTAACCTAACTGGATGTGTAAACTGTAACCTAACTGGATGTGTAAACAGACTGTAACCTACACCTGTAACAAATAGGCAAGTAACAATTTGCTAATTGTTCTTTGCTCAATTCAATCCCATTAAATTCAATTTGTTTAAAGTTTTTCTTTTAACACTGGTGAAAGACCCCACATCCAACATAGTGTTTTGTCTATTGTAAAGACTGAATAATTATTAACTATCATCCTTACACTTTAGGACATTGCTCATTAGAGTTTCTCTCATTGCTAGCATCTGAAGTATAATATATTCCTTCATTGGGCTTCCAATTTCCAACTCTACCACAAGATTTTGAATCTTATAGCTTTTCTACCAATCACTGGGAAGCTCTATTTTTAGGATGAGGAGGTCCTAATAAAACTAATACTGTGCATGGATTCAAGTCTGCTTTCCCCTCTCCCCCCACTCCCTGGCCTTGGACATTCT
The DNA here is from genome assembly GCF_000951045.1 of Mandrillus leucophaeus. NCBI lineage: Eukaryota > Metazoa > Chordata > Mammalia > Primates > Cercopithecidae > Mandrillus > Mandrillus leucophaeus. The sequence continues at coordinate 499,328 of NW_012098832.1, forward strand.
CTTTCATTTCTGTAAGGAGACAGAACTCAGGACATATGGATTAGTACAAACCTAACAATGTTACCAAGCAAATAAATCACAGCAAATATCCTGTGATCCTATCATGCATGTAAACCTTATGCCAAGGGCTTGTCAAATACCTTCTCGTTTAAACCTTACAATAACTCTGAGGCTGATATATAACCCCCATTATATGTATAAGGAAATTGAACTTCAGGGAATGTAAGTAATATTCCAGTTACACATAGATAAGAAAGCAGAGACAGCAATCGAACCCAAATCCATCAGCCTTCAAAGCCCAAACCATCTTACTCTAGGAGATCTGCCTCTCATTGGCATAAGAAAGCAGAGACAGCAATCAAACCTAAATCTGTCAGACTTCAAAGTCCAAACCATCATACTCTAGGAGATCTACCATTGGCTACGCTGAGTATAGTCCACACCTTGGTACTTAGTATCTGGTAGAGCAGCTACAGAGTCACAGAGACACAGAAGGGAATTAAGAGGAAGGAAGTGAAATTTCTGGAGTATTAGTCATAAAAGCTTTCTCTATTGGTAACAGGTAACTACTGTTCTTTCCAGTGACTCCTAGAAAGGTAACAGTTATTCCAGGTTTTTTAAGGACACTCATCCACTAGCAGATTATATACACCCATCCTGGGGATAAATTGTACACCATTTGGAGGTTAATACTTTCAAGACCTAAGGCATAATTTAGATGAAGAATTTGCTAATTGGGTCTCAGGGGCCCATCCACCAACAGGAAACTATTTTATTTTCTAAACCAAATTCTACTTATACAAGTTTTATATCTAGCTTTAAAACTTTGTATTTTAAAATCAATCTTGTACATATTCTTTGAAATATGTTAACAAAATAAGACTGACATCTTTAGGCTGAAATCCACTCAAAGTTTGCCATCTATCTCCCTTATAATGGTTCTTATCCAGAAGCTTCTCTCACTGTTCCATGCTCCGTTGCATTGGTTTATCCGTCTTAAAAATCTGTTGGAAAATCAGAAAATGTCACTTACATGAAGCAATAATCAATATTTTTTTGACATGTGGTTTTTGTGACTCAAGAATTAGGATTAATTTTCTTGAAGAAAAAGAATTATGTGATGAATTAAATACAGATCTTCAGCTTTCCATTAGTTTGTGGGCATTTTGTTGAGCACAAATTAAATGAACACATCTTAACACATTGAGCATAAAAAGAAAAAAAAAAAGGACATGTTTTGCTTCCTCACAGAGGCAAAGGTGGAGAAGTAATATATACACACAGTATGATCTAAGAATATTTACTAAGGAGTAAATAACAAATGATAAATCTTCTTATAAGAAGCAATAAATCAACAAATGATAAACTTTCATAGGATGCCAACTTAAAGTATTGCTCTTGGGTTAGATTATGAATCTCTAGAAATAAACGATTTAACTGAAATTCGAATTCCCTTAATGTGCTATTAAACAAAATAAAGAACAATGTAATAACCTGCTTTAATATTTAGGATTCATAAAAATGAGTAAATAAACAGGAAATATAAGAATTAATTCCATAAATACACATGTTAAGAAAGAGGAAACCCCATTAATGGGAATTATTCTTTTTCTGTGTATTGACATTTAAAATTGTTTTTAAAAATCTCTTTAATTTAGCAGAAATGAGTAAAATTTTGTTGTATAATTTCAGTTTCTCTATGCTTATTGTTCTTAAGTGAGGAAAAAAGACCTAACCCTTGATTCTACTGCTCTCATATGACTTCAGAAAAAAAGAGGGGGGATTAAAGAAATGACTCCCAAAGAAAGACCAAGGGAAGAATATAATATGGATCCTAGAAAAGCAGAACCATACGGAAAATATTTTAGCCAGAAACTTCATGCTGTAATATTATAGTACTGACAGTGTTGATTTCATTATCCAATGTTGATAAGCACTCCAATTATAGATTTAAATCAAAATAGAAAATATAGGTTACTCTTCATTTAGAAAAAAATATTCCACCAAATGGATGAGAGAAAAACCCAGGTTTAAGTTATATAGCAGTCAGGATATACATAAAAAAGAAAATGGAGATCAAGTAGTTGTGAAGCAGATGTACTCTTTTTCTGAACTCTTTCAAAATACAATAACATTAAATTATTGACACAAAGTCAGTTTGTCTTGATTCCAGTGGTCTTGATTCTGCAATTAATAATTTGCACTCTAAATTTAAAATGATCAGAAGCAGTGTGTTGAAAATGACAGAGTTCTGGACCTGGAGTCCACAAGCATCATCCACCACTTCCCTGCTGTGTCCCCTATCCCTGTGTGCTGTGCCCCAGCGTTGTGTGTGCTGGAGTGTTCTCCATCCTGCCTGCTGCCTCTTGCTGTCCATCATTCTGCTCTCAGGGTTCTGACAGGCTAACCACCCAGAGCTGCTGGCTGACTGCGGTAGGGTGAGTTTGGAAGATGGGTGGTCACACAGAGAGCTCTAGAGGAAAAAGCATGCTAGACAAAGTCTTTAAAAGTCTTTAGAAAAGACAGCTCATGCATTTCTAGAGTCATAAATTGTCACACTAAGCCAATGATCTCATTTTAGTGATATTTGTTATTGAAAGAAATATGGGTAACAACTTGTCTTAAAATCATTTCATGATGTCGTAGTAAACAACATCAAATCAGCCCAGGGCTCTCGCATTTTACACGCTTTTAAACATTAGCAAACAAACAAAAAAGAGACCTCTTCATCCTCCTTGAGCAAAAAGGAGGTGGAAATGCAAAATCAAATCATCATGTCTATTTTAAAAAACATATTTCCCCATTTTTGCCATGAAGAACAGTACACTGTTTGCAAGTTTATTTTTATTTTGTATGTATGCTGTAGTGCTCAACATTTTAATTGCCACTTCCTCAATAAAATTATTGGAGATCTTCCATCTTGCCATTAGCACTTGCAAAATAACTGTTAACAATATGTTATCCAGACACAGAAACTTTATAATTAATGTTGGAATAGCCTTCAAAGTCTAGTGACTAAAATATATCCTATAAAAATTACTGGACTTCATTCAATGCTGCTCTGCTGTTTTAAAGTTCAATAAATGTGTTGAGGGGGAGATATTTGGCAAACTAAGTTAGGCAGTCTGGCAGTGAGACCCGAGATGCTGGAGAGTTTGGTTTCTGTTGCATGGTAAATGTACGAAAGGCCGCCAGAATTTCAGTGCAACCCGTGAGAGGCTGAAGGAGTGCTGACCAAATGCAAGTCCCATTGGGATTCTGAACAATCATTCGGGGCTATATTCCCACCTTGTCAGTTGATGAGGCTCTTGGGGCAGGTTCCATTTAAGCAATAAAACACAACAGGCCATGTATATATCTGGGTGATTATAGCATAACTCAGATTGTGTTATAAGTCATGAGGCTGAAGGCCAAGTGTCTTAACTCCATGAGAAGTACAATATTGGCCCTGAAACACATTGCCTGAAGTGTCTTATTGCTGTCAAGAAATGGAATTTCTACAGTACATTAAGAAAAGGAAAACACTTAGCACAGTGGATTTAAAATAAGCATGGCTATGACATCACTGACAGCTAATCAAAACTCTAATTGCAACCAGAGTTCTGAGGCTATTGTATAGAAGGTCTTAACAGACACAGGCACAAATACAGGGATGAATAATGCTTATGCCCTATGCCATGAGAGGAACTTCAGTAGCACAGGACCCTGAAGCAAGAATGGGGTGGGCTGGCAGGCCAATCTCTTTAGCAGTGAGCTGATAATTTTGCAGTTAACTCACCTTGAGCAATTAAACCAAGAAAAAGGAGTGCAAACACTCCTTGAATATTCTTTCTGCTTCAGTTGCAATCTTCATGTTCATAAAGTAAATATTTCTTTAAATTATTAAGAGATGAGACATAATAAATAGAATATATATATCTCAAATTCAGATGCCATAGAAGAGATGAAAGGTTATAATGAACTGAGAAGAATTTGAGGGTCACATGTTGCTCATGATCCATGCAAGGAATTTCCAGTGATATTAAGTTAAAGTTGTCCAAAAGGATTGAAGTCGGTATGTGGTCATAAGGATGCAGTTCAGATTTTACATCTGAATCTGCCTAACACCACAAAGTGGAACATACATTTCAAGGTCCAGTTAACAGCCTCAATAAATTTAGCCATGCCAAAGCACACACTGAGAAGGTATGTTAAGAAGGTGCCATGGGAAGGCACATAACATCATAAATGAAAGCAAAAAAAGGCTGGTCTCAGGAGTCAGAGGATTTGGGTCTAATGATTTTCTGGGTCACCATGGATAAATACTTAATTTTTGTGGGCTTTACTTTCCCTCAGGCTGGCTCCCCTGGATTCTGGTTACTGGTATTGCTTCTTCAGACCCCAAATGAAGCTACTGTGTGTCATTTCCTAAAAGTTCACTGACAATGCCATAAAGAGGGAAAATATAACTGGGAAATGCTGCCTTTGACAAATCATGGGATAATATGTGTATATTTGGAGGTGAAAGTCATGTAACAACTTTGCCTTCAGTTTATAGCCTTATAAATAAGCAATTACTAATGCACCCTTACTAATGGCATCAGAGCAAGAAATTCTGCATGTTCTTGTGGGAGAAAACAAGTAGGAATTTGTCCCATCAAAGAGTCCCCTCAAATTCTGGAGCAAAGGCCCCACAAGAATATGTAGCTCCCTTCTCAATATATTGAACATTTTTACCTACATTATATTCATCAGCCATGGTTATACTCATTTATAGGTAATAATTGTGTACTACCTGTGATAAAATATTTCTCATAGTTTTGTGTATTTATGTATTTCTAAGCATCTTTATTTACATATCTTGGGTTCCATTGGAACAATAAAGATGTTAAATGAGTAACCAAATGACTAAAATTGGAGCTAAATACAATTTTAATTCCTTAAAAATGTTGTGCTTTTACATCTATATTCTTACGAAATAGAACAATTGTTTGATTATGCCAAAATTTTTATCTCACTATTTCAAAATTTAGCTTTGTTTAGACAACCCATGAAAGATTGTTATGAGTCCTGTTAGTCAAATGAATAAGGGGTCAAAGCCCCTAATGAATGTGGGGCTTAAAACCTAGATGACAGGTTGATAGGTGCAGCAAACCACCATGGCACATGTATACCCATGTAACAAACCTGCACGTCCTATACATGTATCCCAGAACTTAAGGTAAAATAAAACAATTAATCAAAGCAGTCCTATTGGTTTTAATGGCATCTGAAGTTTAACGCACATGTTAGTCTAATTTGAAATAAGCCACATTTCCAAATTTAGTTTTAAGTAATGATCCTGTAATGGGTATTTAATAAATGAGATTCCTTATTATTATAACCTTCTACACATGTAATGATAGACAAAGGCAAAAACTGTAATTAAGATAAACAATTAGATTCTAATACTTATTCAACTAATGACTTAGGATGTAAAATATTGTCATAATCTCTAAATTAGTCACTGAATGAGTTGAATAAGAATATTCCACTAACACTACCATTAAGAGAGTGTTATATCTCATGAAAAATGAAGTATTATACAGAGATACCAGCACTAGGGTCTAAGGACCAGCTGATAACACGTCAGTCAGAGCCACTAAGAAGTTACGTATATTCTTTTGTTGTACACCAATGCAATAAATATGTACAAAGCTGCTTTCAAAGGAGGCACGTCTAATACTTCTAGTAACGGTGTAACATAGTTTCACCTTTGAAATGATCTGCCTAGGAACCTACCATGGGCTGCCACAATGTGACCAGTTCCTAATTATCTGAATTAATGAATATCCTGGATAAGTTAAGTCAACAAATAAACCCAGCTCTCTTATTTTAGACATTGTTTATAACACACCTGTTAGAAGCATTGCTGGGGTATTGATGATATTTGGTTATAAGACCCAAAATGTATATATTCTGCTCCAACAATCATCCCTCTGAAGAGGTACCTGGTGGGCCACCACAAACACACACACACACACACACACATACACACACACACACACACGGCACAAGGGAAGCAAAGCACAGAGTGCTGGAGGGTGGGGAATGGGGGGTGTTTGTTTTTTACTGGCTTAGCCCTGCCCAATCACCTCCAGTACCAAGTGAAGGTAAAACAAGTTTGACTCTTTATTCGACATAATCTACACGAATAAATGGACCCTTTTCTTTATCCCCAAGCCTTTACATTAGGTTCTTATCATCTTCTGGCCAGTCATATTGTACAGAAATCAAAGCAATGACTAACAAATGCAGGTATGCTTTGGGAGAGAACAAGACAGCATTTGGTGTTTTTGCTGCACCAGCAGCAAGATGCAGGGTCACAGTAAAGAGTTCATAAATGCATGGGCATGAACAAAGTGACAATGACCACCAATCAGTCATCCCAGGCTATGAACAATCAGCTTAACAGCCATTCCTTGATTGAGGACGAGCGTGGAAGAGGCTGAGCACAGAGGGATTGAAAAGGTAGGAGGATTCTCTCTGCTTCAATTTTCTGTCTGACCAACAATCTATCAGTTCTATATGTTTAATGAGATATGTTGGGAAATGGAAAAGAATTGTCAGATTTTTAAAATGACATATTAGGTGGGGTCAAAAGAAAGTCTGCTTTCTAACAGTGTCTCACAAGAAGTAACTTTAGGGAAGAAAACATTAGGAAGGTGGAAGTTGTGGGGGAGGCAATAGAGATCTGGGAATTACCAGGAGGGGCATTTCATGGCAGTCTATGGACTATAAAATGCTACATGGATAAGCTTGCCGATGGCTCATAATTCACTGAAATCCCTTTCCCCCACCAACCCATATATACCATGTAGCATAGGGATAATGACATTATGAGTCCACTCCACATGAAGGAGCAGGTGGACCATCTGTTCCATAAACAGAACCTGTCTACTGTGTAATCATTAAAATTATGTAACTTACATCTTTCTCCTCTGGATGAGCAAAATAACTTTTTTTAAAGAAAGAAAATAAGAAAGGCTACAAAGATGGGAATCAAATACCCAAGAAAAAAGGGAAAGCAAGAGCCTAAAAGAAACCACAAAGAAACGAGTCAGACCTCAGTAGTTAGGGTGATCGGTACTGTGATAAATCAAATAGTTTCCCCTGAAGAATTCATGTCCACCCAGAACCTGTGAATGTGATAATATTTGGAAATAGGATCTTTGCAGAGGTAAGCAAGTTATGATGAGGACATACAGGATTAGGGTGAGCCCTATATTCAGTATGACTGGTATCCTTATAAGAATAAGGAAATTTGAACACAGAAATAGAGGCAAGATAGAAATGTGAAGATGGAGGCAGAAATTGGATTATGCTGACATAAGCCAAGGAAAGTCAAAGACTGCTGGCAACTACCATTACCTAGGGGGGCACAGAAATGGATCTCCCCCTGGGGTTTTCAGGGAGAGCATGGCCTTGCTGATACCTTGATTTTGGACTGCTAGCCTTAAAAACTGTGAGAGAATAGATTTCTGTTGTTTTAAACTACCCAGCTTATAGTAATTCATTATGGCCCTAGGACACTAACACAAACACTAGTGGTGCATTACTAGAACTTGTATATTTATTACATTGCTTTGTCTTTGCATGACAATTTATTCCATTTGTGCATGTACACACACAGACACATACACACACATACACACACACACACACAATTAGCCCTTTCCATAGGAAAATAATACTATTTATCCACTCTCAGAAAAACATGCACTTGGAGTTTTTTCCCACTAGCAGGAATTTATTGGTACCATATTCTCCCTCCACTTTCTCTTCATTTCTCTTGTAATCATCATCACGCATTTGCAACACAGACAATAAGGATATGAGTACAATTTTTAATTATGGAGCAGAATGTTTCTCTATGCTATCAGGCTTACAGGAAGATAAGATCTACAATCCAGTCTCATTAGGACTATTATCTCCTAAATATCCGAATTAACTGATCCAAGCCACAGTGAGGTCATGAAAATGATTACAAAGATTATGTAGACAAATTGCATTATTTGTCTTCGGTATTTTCTTTCACTGTAATATATTTTGTATTCAAGAACTTGGATGAAATAGCCTTACTTCTCTAAGTTGCAGTAATGCCTTTTTATGTGCTTAAAGAATTTTTTCCTCTACCTCATGGTACTGATTAAGAATTTCTTCTCTAAATTAGCTTAATTTGCATCAAGGGATACATAAAAATGAATGGCACTAACCATTATCTTATACATGTATTCAGAAATAATGATGATCAGAACTATCCTGCTGTGAGTTTTATCAATCACAGGAATATTGGCAAGGGTAGATTTATCATATAATGGGCCTAAGGGAACCCAACTTTTGGTTGCACTTAGATGTTGCCAAGTATCCTGACTTGAGCTGAGGTTTTGGTCAAAAGCCCAGCTCTCAGCATTTTTATCTCAGTCCCTATGTCTGTGCCCTAAATACAAATGATTACCATGATAACAGTAATGAGAATGACAGCTAACATTCACTGAACACTTGCTATGTCTTAGGAACTGTGCTAAGAATTTTACCTATATGAACTCACTTAACCATCATAAAAATTCTATGATGTAAGTACTATACTTAGGAAATAGATTTAGAGATGAAAGATAATTATACCTGATGGGATCCATCCCAGCAGGGAACAGAGGGAAGCTTCAGAAGAGGTAAACAAAGAGAATTAAGTGAAGGGCTATTTTCAAAATTGTGGGAATGGTTAAGGGAAACTAGCAAGCAATGGTGAAGGGATAGCACCATTAGGAAGTCCTTACTGTCCCAATCTGGAACATTGCAAAACCCATCAACAGCAGCTGAAGTCTTTGAGACAAGGGCACAGTTGTTGACAAACTGTGGCCTGGAAGGCAGACATCAGGGAGAATAACTCCCCTCCCCTCCCTCTCTTCTTCCTCTCTTGGATCTCCTGAAGCGTCTCCTATTAGTTGAACCCAACTGTAAACCAGAGGTAAAGAGAACTTGGTAATGCAGTCCCTAGAGGCCAGCCTCCAGGCTGCAGAGCAGGGTGAAGATTGGAGAACAGATTTGGAGAGACAGATGAAGCCTAGTACAGTAATTTACCCAGGACATACAAAAGCATTTTGGTGGGTGAAAGCAAGTGCAAATCTGGGCAGAGCTTACATTTTTAACCACTATACTGTTTATGAGAAGGAAGAAAATTCTTATAAAGAACCCAAGGGGTATTGCAAAGAATGATGTTTCTCTCTCCTACCCTTGTAGAAACCCACCACAGCCTTCCTGCTCCAGCTAAATTAATCTTTGCAGAGAGCTCCTCTGATGCAAAGAGGGTTTCTGCAGAAATGAGGGAGCACACAGCCATACCCCACTATAATGTAAGCTCCCTTATTATGGAGATTTTAATCAGCTTGTTCACTGCTATCTCCCTATAAATTCAGTTGCTGAGATAAAAGAATTGTCTTTTAGACCAAAAGATAATGAGTTGTCCATCTTCAAAATGAAACCACCAAGAAACAGAATATAGCAAATGAAATATTCTGACTCCCTGCTTATCTGTCTTGTTTCCAGTCCCTCATTTCTTTGATCTTTATAGTTGTGAAATGGTTCTAGTCTTTAACTGTTGAATTTCTTTACAGGGAAAATCTATTGAGTGTGATGTGTTATGTTTTGTGCTAAGAGCTTTATGTACATTATCTTACTTGGTCCTTATCACAGATCTTTCTGAGATAAACACTAGTAGTAACCCAGTCTTATGGTTAAGTAAACTAAGACTCAGACCCAGGTATATCTGACTCCAAATGCCAAATAAACTACTTATCTCATACTGCCATCTGATTCTGATTCTTAATATCACTGTTAAAAAGCAACAACTGAGCCAGTCATGATGGTTCACACCTGCAAACCCAGCACTTTGGGAGGCCAAGGCAGGTGGATTTCTTGGACTCCGGAGTTCTAGACCAGCCTGGGCAACATGGAGAAACCTTACCTCTGCAAAAAATGCAAAAATTAGCCGGGTGTGGTGGCACGCACCTGTAGTCCCAGCCACTCAGGGGACTGAGGTGGGAGGATCCTTTGAGCCCAGACGGTGGAGACTACCGTGAGCCATGATTGTGCCACTGTACTCCAGCCTGGGTGACAGAGCAGGACCTTGTCTCAAAAAAAAAAAAAAAAAAAAAAATTAAAATAAATAAATAATGGAGAGTTATAACATGTTCATGGAATAGAACTTCAATATTACGGAATATATTGTTTTATAATATGTCTCTCATTGTTCTATAAAGTTATATTGAAATATCTGTTTTAAATTCCTTCATAAATAGAGAGATATGCCATGATCATATGTTGAAAGCTCAACATAGAAAGGTTCTAATTACCTCCAAACTCAGCCATAAAATGATAAAACTACATGAAAAATATTTTGGAAAATATAAACACAAAGAAAATGTACAAAAAAAAATAATGGAGGTGGCTAAGTTGTTTTGATACCGTATATGTGGATGATGAGAAACTGTGAGTCATTAACAGACAGTTCAAACCTAACTGTGAGAATCAGGACAACACTTTGGTAGCTTAAAAAGAGGCCCTTATCTCCGAAGTGGAAGAGTAGACACAGCTGAGCAACACCCTAGAGCTTCAATAGTTGAGTCTCAGAGCTTCAGAGACACTTGAACTTTCACCCAAGGCAAGTCTGTTATGCTAAGAACCCTGGTTGGGACACCCTAAACTACTGGATGGGACACCTGGATGCGTTACTCTGAAAACGGTTCTGCAGTGTTTCCTGAGACTGTTGGAACTGTGTGTCATCTCATTTTGGGTAACAGTATGAGAGAACTTCTTCACCTACAAAAAGGATAGGTCTCTCTTGTTAGAAAGAAGTATGGAGTTGTTTTGTTACTGCATGGACATTCTTGTGTGTATACAAGAGTGCATACGGAAGCTGAACAGTTTCCCTTGATGACTTTGCAGCCCTTCCAATGACTACCTTACTGCAGTCTTCCTGTTGTCAACACTGGTGCACCCCAGAACTTGCACTGGCAATGGAGCCCTAAACGCTTCTCCATACTCACCCACCAGCCCCGGCTCACCTATACCCCAAAAGGTTGTTTTCTGCCACCTGACAAAAGCAGACTAACTCTGGCTCAAAAAACCAGCAAACATATCAGCCATCCAGACCACACCTCCTCCATCCAGACCACAGCCATCCAGACCAGACCTCCTCCATTGAAGTCTGAACCCTGGCCTTGGGAGGACACCTTCTTTCCAAGATCTTCCTTCCTTGGATATGTTTCCTCAGCCCTAGGAATCACTTTAGGGTCACTTTTATATCTTTATAGTTATTCCTATACCATAGTTTAATAATTCTTTACTTTAAAAACCCTTTGTTCATATTACATTGTAGTTTATGGTTTGTAATTAGACCCAGATTGGTAAAAGGTACTATATCAAGGGATCCCAAATGTAAGATTAAATAATCAAAAAAATTTACTGGCTTGAAGACACTTTCTTGGTGAATTATATTTAGTACTCTGGCAAAGATTCTAGGTAATACAACAAACTCACTGCTAGAGTAGCTCTTTGATGCTTGAAAAAAGTTATGGCAAATGCTGAGAACACTGGAAATGCCTGAGTTGCCTTGGCTTATGGTAGAGGAAGATATAAGGAGGCTGAGGCAAGAGTGTGTGCTGGAATGGATATATTGTAAGACTAGATGATTATGTTCTACATAAAGACTGGAGAGCATACCATTCACTAAGGCCATTAAAAATGCATGGAAAGGAGTAGTACTGAGAAGTACATGGTACCTCTCCTCAGAAGGCTAGGGCTGACTTTACGGAAGGCAGTCACTCGTTAATATTCATGATGATGATATTGCCTGAAAGTAATAGAGGCTAGGTGGGTGTGTTTAATCACCAGAAGCCAGGAAGGTGCAATTACCATAATCCCTTGCAAGGTTGTTGAAGTAGCTAAGTGTCTTGCCTCACAGGGAATTGTGAAAATGGTTAATACGACATGACATCCTCAAGTTATACAACTGACCAGTAGCTAGAAAGTGTGCTGTGTAACCTCTACAACAAGAAAAAAGGGAAGAATGGAAGAACAGGAGGCTGAGGACAGTCACCCTAATTAAAAGTTACAATCTCTTGCTCAGTTTCTGGAGTTGGGCCTATTTGTAGATCCAAAACCCCTTGACTTGAAGGGGTCCCTAGAAGAAGAACACTGCAACACTGCAATAAACATATACCATAATGATTTCCCTAGTCCTTCCCCAAAGGGACACACATCCATATACTTGGGTGACTGGATACACTGGGAAAAGAGGAATACCCAGACATATCAAGACATAAGGTCTGAGTTGACACTGATTCCCAGAGACCCAAAGCATCATCATAGCCCCCTTTTAGAGAGGGAACTTTCAGATGCCTGATAATAAATGGAGTTCTGGTTAAAATCTAGCTTATAAGGTCTATGGACCAAGCAGTCATTTCCTCAGTTCCCTATTTTATGACTGGAATTGACATACTAGGCAGACGGAGTTACCCTACATTGAGTCCTCAGCCTGTGGAGTAAGAGCTATCATAGTGGAGAAAACTGAATGGAAACCTCTGAAACTGTTCTTGTCCCACAGACCAAGACAGTCAATCAAAACCAATTGCACAAACCAGAAGGGAAGGCAGAGATTAGTGTCTCCATTAAAAAGATGCCAGGGTAGTGGTCCTGATTACATTTCTGCTTAATTTGGCAGTCTTCTCCCTGCAGAAAGCAGGTGCCTCTTTCCAAGCCTTAAGCTTCTTTATCCAGAAACAGAGTGGAGAATGATTCTGTTGTCATGATTATTACACATGGAAATTTCATCACTTGAACTCTGATTTATTACTCAAATTATGAATACTTGCAAATCACACCAAATATTAGGACTCTTTCATTTTTTGTAGAGTTTTTGGTTTTGTTTTGTTTTGTTTTTCTTTTCTTTCTTTTTTTTTTTCTTGGAAGAACTCAAGAAAGAGAACAACCTGGCTATGCTTTTCGACAGGGAAGATTACATTCTGGACACATTATATCCATCTTGACTGCACTCCATCAACAAGAAAATTCGTGACATTCTCAAAAGTGGCACATTTGTGTTTGGTGGTTTGCTTCTCCAAGTTCCTCTACATGGATTGTTCTTTTCCCTATATTTTGCCAGATACACTACAGCTTCTATTTTAAGACCCAACACAAGAGCTTCCTCGACCAGGACACTTCCCTGAAACTTCATCTACACACCACAGTAGTTTAGTTGTCCTTTCTTGGTGCTCCAGCAATATCCTCTGCAATTTAAAAATTGCCAACAATATTGCACTTATTTTATAACCACATTTTAATGTATCTGTCTCCCTCTTCAACTGAGAGCTCCTTGAGGACAGAAACTGTGTTGCATTCATCTTTGAGCCTCAATGGTTTAGGATAGTGCCTGACACATGCTTGGTAGTCTGTAAATACTTGCTAAATAAAGGAATAAATGATAAAATAAATTTAAATGTTCCAGTGTGATGCTTGGATTATATACCAGATCTTTAGAATGCAGCACTTTATGAGCAATTTCCCCCAGAACACATTAGACTGTTTCATGAATGTGTATGTAGGCAATTTTCCAGCTCATTCTTTTGAAGTGGAGCAACATCCTACTCCAGACCACCCAGCAAGGACCAGTCTCTTTGCTTACTACTCCGCACCCAGACTGAAACACTGGCCTTCAGTTGATTCCAGGTGGACTTCTTGGCACATATCATCTCCACAGATGTGTCCACAGGAGGTCAGAAGAGTTATCAACAGCAGAATTATTGATTAACTTGTAGGACAGTGTGTTCCCTGAGGGCCTGGGGTACGCTGGAGCCTCACACCTGCTTCATCTGTCAAGGGTCCCTTTAGGTGATGCCACTTTTTACTCCAAGCTTAAAGCATCATTTTACCAGGCTCCACAGGACTACATCTGTCATGTGCCCAGTGAGAAAATTCTGTCATGGCAGTTAGGTCAGTTGCAGATCTTGCATCTATCTTAGGTTAGATCTTATATTAATTCTCAAGCCATACAAGTCTGATTTCACCATCTAGAAGAACCTGCTGCAATCAAAGCTACAACCAAGATCTGCATGCACCACATACAGGGAATAATTACAGCACAATTAACATAAATAATTAACTTTTTAAACATCTGTGCACAGCAGCTAATAATATGTTGGTTACTCTTTTATACCTGTTTCCACTGCCTGATTTGCTTTTCCCAGGTTCAAAGTATAAAAATATGAGACATCAATAAATTCAGATATATGTCTCTACCAGAGCAGAAAGGATCCAACTACATGTTAGGACCAAACAACTTCACATAGTTGGATCTTTTATCATTGTTCAGGGACATGAAGGAAGGAAGTGAGAATATTACCAGCTTTTGAAACACACTAACCTAGATTCTTATCTAGGCTCCATGACTTATCAAATGTGCAACTTTGGACAAATTATTTCATCTCAGTTTTATGCATTCAGCTGCTTCCATCTTATCATGCTGCTTCTCATGACATATGATCTTTGGTCTTGAATATATGATTCTAGATGGGAAAAAAGATAGAAAAGCAAGTAAAATACAATTTAAACACTTTCCAGTTACTCAGGAAAGTATTGGCTCAGGTTTCTAAGAAAACAGAACAGGCATTCAAATGAAAAACAATATATACATGCCTCTCCCAGAGGCTCATATAGAGGCTCATATAGAATATATACTATGGAATAACAATATCCTGAACACTTAGGATCAGAGCTGCCCACTTAGTCATTGTTCTGACCCCAAATGAGGGTTTATATCACTTCTCTATGTAATGTACTTTTTAATGTGGAAATAAAGTCCATCAAGCAAATTCCAAATGTCTGTGCCATAATACTGTGCCCTCTGGACATCTCAGCATAATTGATCCCAAATTCTATCTGCCTATAAGTTAAGATTCAGTAGCTAGTAAATCTACTAGTTACTAGCTACTTGACCTTAGCTGCTCATCTATAGAATTGTTTATAACACATATCTCACGGGGTCAGTGTAAGGATCAAATGTGGTAGCATATTCATTTTATAACATTGCCATCAATAATTGTCAAGCTCTTATTTGTGTCTTCAGCATTATGGATAGAGTGATAAATGAGAAAGAATAACCATTCATGAGGAGTCTTAAGTCAACATTTATAACACGGTGCCTGCCAAAATATTCTGCTCTACAAATAGTAGTGGTAGGATTTGAAATCTGACAGCCAGAAGGACATTCAACTGTTTATACTCAAAAGAAAGATGCATACCCTTGCCATATCCTGATTCCATGTCCACAACAAGATTCTGTGGTCCCCATATCTATATTACTCAATTTTGTGATCATGGGCACACTCAAAGATTATTGCAAAACATTTAGTTCTAGAAGATTCCAAGGATTATTTATACCAACTGCCCAAGGCTGGTCAATTTACAAAAGAAAGAGGTTTAATAGACATACAATTCCACGTGACTGAGAAGGCCTCACAATCATGGCAGAAGGCAAGGAGGAGTAAGTCACATCTTACATGGATGGCAGCAGACAAAGAGAGACAGAGAGAGAGCTTGTGCAGGGAAGCTCCCATTTTTAAAACCATCAGATCTCTTGAGACTTATTCACTATCATGAGAACAGCACAGGAAAGACTTCCTCCCATAATTCAATTATCTCCCACTGGGTCCCTACCACAACATATGGGAATTCAAGATGAGATTTGGGTGGGTGGGGATACATCCAAACCATATCACCAACCCACACTTACAAAGCTCCCACTGATAAATACTTTTGCTGCTGCCTATGTATGTAACATTTATTTAAACTTAATAAAAGGAATAGTATTTATTTCCAAAAATATCCCCTTAAGTGGTATGATATCACTTATTACCTATGCATAGTTTTATGTATATCAACCTAAACTGCATGTTATACAATTTCTTCTAGCTGAGTTTCTGTTTTTCTCATTCTTTCATAGAGTAAGTTATCAGATCTAATTTTGAAATATGAAAGCTATTATTCTAAATGTACCAATATTTCCAGGTGCACTTTATGGAAGTGCAGAACTATTTTTCAGAAGTATAAAAGAGTCATTGAAAAATGCTTTAAAGTGTCAACAAGTTAAAATTCTTATGAGTTGAACAGGGTCAAACTCAGTGGAGTGGAACCTCGAGATCCATTTGTGCCAGTCCCACATTCATGATGGGCCTCATATTCAGACTTTTGACAACCTATGGTAAAAAGGGAATTATAATAATTATATATAATAAGTTTTACTTTGAGAGATAAAAACATTATTTTATTCCTTGTACACATTTAAAATATACTACGGTTATTTTAACTCCATGTAATGTTTATTGTCTAATACACTGCAAGTGTCAAAAACAGCCCAGGCTCTCTCAAACTTAGAGAAGACCTGGAGGAGACAAAAGATGTTCAGACAGCCTTTATATTCTAATATATTTAGTTTGTCAAAGCTTCATGTTGGAACATCAGTGATCAAACAATTTCTCTAGTGATCAGAATTTTGGAAAACTTACACAAGTGAAGGTCATGAGAGTAACTTATAGCAAAACCCCAAATTAATGATTTACTATTAGAAGTATAGCATATCATTTACACTAAGGACAGGAAAGCTGTTAGGAAAGTCTGTTTAGGGGCTGCCATCATGAGTAGAAGCAACTTGCTGATTTTATATCTTTTGTTCTTCAACAAGCATTTATTGAACACCTAAAATGTTCTGAGTAGCACCTCAGGTATAATGGCAAGTGGTAAAGAGACCAGTAGAATTGGTCTCTTTAGGAGATTTCATTGGCCATTACAGCGGATGCTTAATCCTTAATGCTGAGCTAAACTTTGATCCTTAATGCTGCAGTTGCTCCTGTAGGAATAATTAATAGTTAGCTCCCTACTCTAGCTCATTCTAGACTTCCCTCATCCTTGGCTGGCATTGTGTTGACTTACCGGAATTAGACAATCATTCCTGAGGAGTCAAAGCCTTCAATTATACTGTTATGGTTGATGGAATTGCCCACTACCCTTTATCGCTGGCCACAGAAGCACACCAGTAGAAAACCTAGTGAGTCCTTTGGCTATTAGACATAATTATTCCATGTCCCCAAATTTGTAATCACAACCCAAGGTCCTAATGATAATCAGGATTAACTATCCCAGGCTTTGTTGGTCTTGTTATGCTTAATAAAAAAATGGCCAGGTAATAATTACAGCTTTCAGGTCAATGGATCTGACTTTGTCTCCTAGAAGAAGTCACTACCATCTGTGACCCAGGAACTCTAACTCATCAGAGCCTAAAGAGGCAGGTCAGGGAAACAGAAATTCCATAAATGGACTACTGGGAATGGATAAGTCCTACTTCCACCTTATATTAATTTGTATCATCATTCAAGAAATACTTTCTACCACTCCAAGATGGTATTGTTTGTTCAATTTATGTATTAAGGAAAATGCTTGTGGTGGATAAAAGGAAGAAGAACAGGAATAAGCAGTGAGAGAGTGCAATTCAGGTCTAACAACTGTGAAAGAAAGTAGGGAAGGTGAAATACTATCTTTGCTATGTAAATGAAATTGCTATTATTTCTTCCTACTGCTGGAGATCAAAGGAAAGCATTCCCCAAATTAATAGCTGCATACCAAGTGTCTTGATGCTGTAGTAGCTGAAAATGAAGCTAACAATACTCACCACCACTAACACACACACACACACACACAAACACACACATTACATTTCCAGTCCATATAGTACCTGAACGTCATAAATCTCCACTCTACCCAGAGAACCAGCATGGTTCAGATCTCCTATTATGAGTGTCAGCTCAGCCACCGTATCTTGCAGTCTTCAAAAAGTCTGGATGTTCCATTTTTCCCAGAGTAAAATTACCCTGTTCACGGGGTCTTTGAGAAAAAGACCTGTATATATTTATCATATGTATCTGAGTTGACACTTCAGGTTGTTTTTCCAAGAGGAATAGTCCCTTTTTCACTAGACTCTGGTGCTGTGAACTATACCCAGTCTGGAAACCAAAGGGTATAGGTAATGATTTTTCCATGGCTATAACTGATGTCGATTGTCTGCTTTTTAGATATCAATTATTTTTGTTATACAAATCAAGAAACACTCAAGTCAACTTCCCCTCTCTCTTGGTTCTAAGAAACTTATAATCTATTAGCCATCACCACAGATCTGTGGTCAAGGCTCACTGATTGCTACTCTTGTCTTACTGCCAATTATAGCCATCATGTCCCTTTTACCTCTGATAACTAATGCTGCTACCAGCCTCAGCGGTTATATAATAACACCATCGCCATTGATATTGGGATCCAAGTTCTGTGGCCTTCAGAGGACAACCACAGCCAAAGGTCTCAAAGATTTTGGGGGTTCCCTTCACCAGTGCTTACTGCTTTAGATAATGGATTTTTCCCTCTTACCTCTCAGGAACATGGTCAGGGGTCCCATGTGCAAATTCAGTTCTAAGATTTCCACCACACTGAGCCTTCTGACGTTTCTTCAATACTCTGGAAAAAAAGTTCTGACATTACTACCTTACTTACTGTAGGCCACTGCATATCCAAACTTCAAGGAGTTATCTCAACAAATTATTAAGACTAGCTGGAGACATACTCATTAGAACACTGAATTGTGTGAAATCCCTATGAATTCTCTCTTACCCAACCCATATGCTGCACCTCACCCTAGTTAACCCCCTCAAGATCCCATCCTGCATGTATTCCTATTTTCCTGCTGGTGTGTGTGTGTGTGTGTGTGTGTATCCATGTATATATATACACACATACATATATATGTGTGTGTACACACACACACACACACACACACACACATATCCTGTTTCTTCAATCCTGTTGGTAAGTAATTGTTTCTTCTGAATCAGTTCCCTGCTTAGGCTATGCTGGCACCTAACCCCAGTTACTGTCTGGAAGCAATGAAATATGGTGGGGACAGATCTTAATGACCATGAACATCATCTTCTGAGGCATCGACTTACTCGAAGTAATCACATAGTCTCCAAGGCCTGGCAAAGGGTTACACATACTGGTTACACCTGGCAAGGACTTGCTTCCAATGGCCAAGGGATTCAGGAAAATTGGGGGTTAATAGCTCTCAGGCATATTCACCCAAGTATCTGTACCCCAATTCTCAGAACTCTTTTCCTTATCAGAACTCTCATTTAGACACAAAGGAACTATTGAGGCTGCACATTTAGTGTTTTTTTTGTTTTTTTACAGACTTGCCATCTTATAAACAGATTGAGGGACTGAATTTCAGCCCAGTCAGTCATGCAGTTGCAGGAGATGCAAGTTTTGTTAAAATTGCCATAAGGTCCTCTGACTGTCACAGCGTGACATAGGTTATCAGTTAGCTGTCTTAAGCCTATATATATATATTTTTTTGCAAGGCTTCTGTTGATGTCAGAAGCAGCCATCCAACACTGCAATCCTTATAATTATTGTTTTCTCTGATAATGTTCAAGTCCAGGAGATACCATGTTCTAATGCTATGTCACTCACCTGTACCTCAGCCAAATTAACCATATGTAACAGCTTTAACAACATATTAAAGTATATTAATATAGTAAAGCATACCGGGGGTTAGTACCATGACACTTCTATACCAATTGCCTTACACTGTGTTTCTTACAGCTTTGTAACTCAAAATGTGATCCACAGACCAACTACATGGCATCACTTGGGAGCTTGTTAGAAACACAGAATCTCAGTCCCCAGCCCAAGGGTATTGAATCAGAATCTGTACTTCATTGAATTACTCAGGTAATTTTTATGAACATTAACATATGAGGAGGTTTACTCTAGAAAACAGATCCTGAAACAAAGCTTATATGTTGCCACTTTTTTGGATAATACAATCCCAATGAAACCAGACAAAGGGAAAACTGAGGCAGAAAAAAAGGAAAGCAAATGCATTGTCAATTCACCATAACTCCTCAGGAAATCACAGGCTGAATAATTGGTCACATGGTATTTCTTCAGGGAGACCACATATAAACACAGTAATTTGAAAAAAAGAGCCTGTTGTTGGGAGGAAATGGGGGGATGTGAGCAATTTATGCGCTGACTCATTTCTGGTTCCTATCTATCGGTCAAAGATTGCCACAAGAGGCTTTAGTTTCCCATCACTTCTGGGTGTACTACCTAGCTCCTTTACACAGCCACCCCAGAAGCCAGAGTTTCTTCAGGTCCCATGAGACCATATCTAGCTGCTGGATCGTACCCAGACACCCAGGGAAAGTCTCTGTTATAAAACACATTAACCAAAGTAAATCTAGAAGAAGAGCATCTTAGAATAAGCAGTATAGTGAGGTGAAAACTTTACAAAATCTATTAATAGTTGCAGAGAAGATAAGGTAAGTGAAAATATATTGCTTATTATTGATAGAAAGTGTTAAATGTTTCAGTTGAAACTTCAATTCAGTCATATATCTTCTAGAGTAATTTATATCAGTCTCTTTTCTGCAATGTTACATGATCTAATCTTGAAATATGAAGGCTATTAGTCTACAGTGAAGTGAGAGATAAAAGATGGTGCATTTGTAAGGCAAAACAGAAGGATTTTTTTAAAGAAACATTCAGGGAAAAAGGGAAGAACTCTTCACAAATAAAATATGATAGCAGAAATGAAAACTATATGGAAGGAATGGAAGTAAATTTGAAGAAATTTCCAAGAATGTAGAGCATAAGGACTAGGTAACATATGAAAGAAAAAGTAAAAAATAAATAAATAAAATAAATAAAAGGTCAGTTTAGGAAGTCCAACAGTTAAACAAAAGAAGTTTTAGAAAAAAAAGAAAAAAGATACAAAGCTAAGGGGAAAATCTACCAGGTAATTTCAGAAAATTTTTTGTATCTGAAGGACTTGCGATTCTAGATTGAAAGCAGTCCATCTAATGTTCAACATAATGAATTTTAAAAAGATCTACACCAAGATATGTCACCATGAAATTTTAAGACACTGGGAAGAAAGAAATTATAGGACTTCCAGTAGGAAATAACAAGTTACATCCAAAGAATCAAAAATCAGAAAATCAGATTTATCTACAGCAAGATGGAAGCTAGAGGAAAACTGATACAAATAATGGATTTAATGACTTTAAAAATTGATAGAATAAATTTGGTGGAAAATTGATTTTCACCTGAAATTCAATATCAGCAAAACTAATAGTTTTTGCAGGAATAAACAACGCAAGAGTAAAACAAATACATTTTAAAACATTCAAGCTCTGAACATTTTTACTCAGTATGTGTACTTTATCAAGAAGCTATGGAAAGAGGTATTCCACCAAATCAAATAGTACACCAAGAAATAGAAAACACTGAGTCCAGATGACAGAAATCCAAGAACAGAGAGAGAAAAAGAAACTCCCCAGGACTCCCTTAGATCCCAGAACCAGAACTGTGCTTAGAGAGTAACTAGGACAGATTAGAACAGGTCAAAAGACTCTGAGATGCAAACCTAGTAGAAAGTGTAATGTGTCTGAATATATTGAAGAGAGAATTTGACATTTAGGTATCAAATAAGTTCACCTTCAATACCATTTCCATAGTTATATTAATGCAAATACTAATATAGATCTAAGTAAAATTGTGATGTAACTATATCTGAGGAGGGGAGATGGGAAGTCTGCAAGTGAGTGATGAGGGAGAGAAAGAAGAGGTGTGAGAGAGAACTAATTTCCCCCCGACCCAGTGTTGAAAGTCAGTAGATAATGCCTTAAAATGAAACATTAAGAATCTTAAAAACATGGTTTATTTGTAAAAAAATTATTTGTTAACACAATTTCATGTTTTAATTATGTTGCTATGAAGTGTTTGGTGCCATTTGGACCTATTCCTCTTCATTAATCATATTTTTAAGTATGCACACAAACACCCCTCTGCCCCAATGCATGCGTGCACACACACAAATGCATGCACACACACTTTATTTTTAAAACACTTTTACTGAGATATAGTTCACGTATCACACAATTGACTCATCCAAAGTGAATTTAATGTTTTTAACATATTCACAGACACATGTGAGTATCATTACAGTCAATTTTAGAACATTTTAACCACCCCAGAAAGAAACCCTGTATGCCTTAACTATCATCTCTCCCCACTCTCCCTCAATCTCTTCCAACCCTAGGTAACTACTAATCCACTTTCTGTTTCTATAGATATGACTGTTCTGGACATTGCATAAGAATAGAAGCATGTAATATATGGTATTTTGTGACTGGCTCCTTTCCCTTAGCAGAATAGTTTTCAAGGCTCATCAATGTTGTAGCATGTATCAGTACTTTATTCCTTTTTATGGCCAAATAATATTCCATTGTGTGGATATACCACATTTATTCATCCATTTACCAGTTAGTATTTGGGTTGTTTCTACCCTTTGCCTATTATGAATAATGCTGCTGTAAATTTTACATTTGTTTCTGGGTGAACATACGTTTTCTTCTCTCTTGGGTATATATTTAGAAGTCAACTTGTGGACTCATATGACGACTCTATGTTTAATCATTTAAGGAACTGCCAGACTGTTTTCTAACATGGTCACACCCTCTTTTATACTCCCACCAGCATTGCATGGGTTCCAGTTTCACCACATCCTCACTAGTACTTGTTATTATCTGACTTTTTGATCATAGCCATCCTAGTGGTGTGAAGTGTTATATCATTGCAGATTTGATTTACATTTCCCTAGTGGCTAGTGATGTCAAACATCTTTTCATGTGGTTATGGGTTATTTGCATATCCTCTTTGGAGAAATGTCTGTTCAGATCTTTTGCCCAGTTTTAAATTGGGTTGTCTTTTTATTATTCAGTTGTAAGAGTTCTTTGTGTATTTTAGATGCAAGACCTTTATCAGAAATATTATTTGAAAAATATGTGTAGAATTTTGTTTTTACTTCCACAGGTTTTTTGGGGGAACGGGTGGTATTTGGCTACACAAGTAAGTTCTTTAGTGGAGATTCATGAGATTTTGATGCACTCATCACTCAAGCAGTGTACACTGAACCCTATTTGTAGTCTTTTATCCCTCACCCCCTTCCCACCCTTTCCCTATGGGTCCCCAAAGTCTATTGTATCATTCTTATGTCTTTGTATCCTCACAGTTTAGGTCCCACTTATGAGTGAGAACATATGATGCTTGGTTTTCCATTCCTGAGTTACTTCATTTAGAATAATAGTCTCCAATCCCATCCAGGTTGCTGTGAATACCATTAATTCATTCCTTTTTATGGTTGAGTAGTATTCCATCATATATACATGTACCACAGTTTCTTTATCCACTTGTTGATTGACAGGCATTTGGGTTGATTCCACATTTTTGCAGTTGTGACAAGGGACTAATACCTAGAATCTACAATGAACTTGAACAAATTAGCAAGAAACAAATCAAAGAATCCAATCACAAAGTGGGCTAAGGACATAAATAGACATCTTCAAAAGAAGATACACAAATGGCCAACAAGCATATGAAAAATGCTCAACATTACTAATGATAAGGGAAATGCAAATCAAAACCACAATGTGATACCACCTTACTCCTGGCAAGAATGGCCATAATCAAAAAATCAAAAAATAATAGATGTCAGCATGGATGTGAACAGGGAACACTTCTACACTGCTGGTGGGAATGTAAACTAGTACAGCCACTATGGAAAATGGTGTGGAGATTCCTTAAAGATCGAAAAGCAGAACCGTCATTTGATCCAGCAATCTCACCACTGGATATCTACCCAGAGGAAAAGAAGTCATTATATGAAAAAGATACTTGCACATGCATATTTATAGCAGCACAATTCACAATTGCAAAAATGTGGAAAAATATGTGTAGAATTTTATTTGGCATGTTTTGGTAACTCTCTACATGATCACAATCTCCATTGAGACACATTTACTGTATTCAAGTTAACTTCAGCATGTTTTGTAATTAAACCCTTAGAATTAAAATTAGATGTGTTGGATACATATTCAGTATTTTCCTTCCCCTCATTAACAGTTCTGTTAGAGTCATGCATACTGTACACACCAACACATGGAGGGTTGAAACATGTATACCGTAATGGTTATGTAAGGAGGAGGCACTCTGGAGCAAGAGAGCCTAGGTTCTAACACAGGCTTCACTACAAATTAGCTGGGTTGCTTAGGATGCTACTTCACTTTTCTAAGGCTTAATTTCCTCACCTGTAAAATGAGTCTAGGGATAATATCTACTATATGGTGATGTACTAGTGATTAAACTGGGCTAATAGAGTAATGATTTGGCTGCAATTTCAGACAAAAATAGTAATAGCTATTATGTTTATTATTGTTATTATTACGATATGTACTCTGTTCCAAGTATTCTGTTTGTCTATGTTATCTAATTTAAACCCTCAGAAAATTATATAAAACCAATATTATCATAGATAATATTTTCCTTATCTCAAAATTCAGGAACACTTAAAAATATTATTGTTCTATAACCATAAATAAAGCATTCAGGCTGGGAGCGGTGGCTCATGTCTGTAATCCCAGTACTTTGGGAGGCCGAGGCAGGCGGATCACGAGGTCAGGAGATCGAGACCATCCTGGCTAATGCAGTGAAACCCCGTCTCTACTAAAACAAACAAACAAACAAATAGCCAGGCGTGGTGGCGGGTGCCTGTAGTCCCAGCTACTCAGAAGACTGAGGCAGGAGAATGGCGTGAACCTGGCAGGCGGAGCTTGCAGTGAACCGAGATCACACCACTGCACTTCAGCCTAGGCCACAGAGCAAAACTCTGTCTCAAACAAACAAACAAACAAAACGCATTCAATAACCACTCCCTGGCTAAAGACAATTACTGGATTAGATTATTTGTTAAAATCATTTAAATTCAGTTTTTCAAAATCCTGGTTTATTTACCTATCCTTGTGGGGTTTAATTATTTAAACCTAGTATGACTTAAATATATACTTGATTTGTTTAATGAAAAATATTGACAGTGTTTATTTTGGCATCCAGATAAATTCTTTAGCAAACATTCACTTTTTTATTAAATGGATTTTCATAGTCTTTCCTCAAACATGTTTTAGTGATTTATATTCACTCATCACATTAATAAAATAAATGATAAGCAATTAATTAAAATGTTTATTTTAAAAAATACCAGAGCATAGTATTTCAGGAGACAGAAGTTTTTAAACAGCACATGTTAAAAAAGAAAGAAGGAAAAAGTTTTGTGGCATGTACTATAAAATTCCATTGTCTCTGAAAACAGTCATCATGTCTTGTGTATTTGCTGAATTTTTAATTTATAGATGGCATTAGAGTGCTAATTATAAAGACACCTTTTGGAGGGCTGCAGCAAGTTTCTATAGGCAGTTATTATAACCAAATACATTAATTTGTGTAAGCTATTTCATCTTTGGATAAATAATATATATGCTCAGATTCCACAATTATTTGAGAACCAAATGCTAAAGTGAATGCTATCATATCCCTGGAATGTTATTTCTTTTACTACTAAGAGCAATGAGTAGACGCAAGTTTTATTATTACCCCTATTTATACAGAACAGAAAACAGAAGTTAAAAGACATTGTGTGTCTTGGCAAAAGTTCTTCAGCTCTGAGTATTTAAGAAAAATCTATTCTGTTGCTTGCATCATGAGTACGTGATGAAGTCTTAATTAGTGAGTAGAGTG
>NW_012098832.1:525351-527781 GCF_000951045.1 Mandrillus leucophaeus
TCCTCCTCTTCTTCTTCTTCTTTTTCTTTTTGTCCAACAACTCTTCCATTCTTGGTGCTCTACAGCAGTGATACTTCAAGTATAGTCCTCGACCAGCAACAGCAGGATTACCTGGTAACTCGTTAAAAATGCAAATTTCCCAGGCTTACTGAATCAGAATAGGAGGATGGAGGGTGGGTGTGGTCCAGTATTCTGTGTTAAACAAGCCCTCCAGATGATTCTAAAGTGTAAGAATCACCACTCTAGAAATTGCTGTCTCAATGATCACTGTCAAACTCTTAATTCCAAATTCATTGACCTTAGTTTCTATGAAACTTGCCTCTTTGGTGGCATTTAATATAACTCACCAACATCTCATTCTTGAAACTCTGTTTTCTTGAACACATTTTTGTCTGGTCACCCCTTCTGAAACATCCTTTCACTAGTTTTCCTCTTTATTCCTAAAGGAGGAGATTTCCTAAGGTTCCTAAATTCTCTTTTTACCTCTGCTCATGATTGTTCATTTCACCAGCTCTCACAGCCTTGAGCATTATACATATAACACTGACTTCCAACTCCCATCTCCTCCTGAGAACTTTCAATTAGTAAATTACTTTGTCATTAACACCATTTGTTAGGGACACTACAGGAAAAAAGAAAAACATGCCCTCAGGAGCAGACTATAGAAATTGACAAAACATTTGCATGACCATTAAACCTTCATGTTTTATGGGCATTATCTCAGCTTTCCCCAAGTTACTAAAATCACCTTTCTCCCTAAACTTTGCTTTTTGAGTGCAATATCAGTTAAAAGTACCATCATCTATGTTGAAACTATGTGACTCCTCACTTTCCTTTATCCCACATACCTGCCCAATACTCAAGTCTCTTTGTTTCTGTAAAACCGTATCTCACATGCATCTCCCTTCCTCACAGCCGATGCCTGTGTCATGTTCTCATCTGTGCTGTAGTAGATTGTAGTATATAATAGACTGCAGTATATTACTACCTGCTTTTCCATTCTTTTCTCCATCTGATATATCTTTCACAGTGTTGTCTGACTTATTTTCCTAATATTTAAGATTTAATATTGAAAGTCACAACATTACTCTGCTTAAAAACACCCAAATACACAAATGAATCACTTTAATGCTCCAAAGTGCCCACAAAGACAAAATTCACAAATGAAACACTTAAAGTTCTGAATGTAGCTTTAAATTCACCTTTCCCACATACACACTAGGCTGTGGTGGAAGGTATCAAAGTTCCATCTATCCTGTTGCTGTGTTTTACATGGCCTCCATTCCCAAGGCAGCTAAACCTATAAAGCAATTATTTCCACATTCCAGTTATTTTCCTTTCAGGAGGCTTCCCATAAGTTGTCACAATAAGGTAGCTTAGAGAGGGTGATAATAGCCTCTCTTAAAGGGGCACAAACTTGCTATAATAATGGAGAGAACAAACTGCTCAACAGTGCACAAATTGCACCCTGAATTTGTGGCTAGAACATCCTGCAACAAGGGAGTAAAAGAGCAGAAGGGAAATCCTCATATTCACGCAAGTACAGAAACCCATGATTAGTCTCCTTGGGCTGACCTATGCTCACTATAATAATAAAAAACACACCCCTGGGTGGAGAATTAAAATGTTAATGAGACGTGATATATGTACTAGTACATACAGCAATATCACATGCACATCCAGGAAAGCACCCACAATATACTTAACAACAATGCCCATTCCCATCCCTTTGTGAATAATGATGCAAGATTCCCATAAAGGAAGTTTCCTCAGTGCCAGATGGTAATGTCTTATTCTAGAACAGTCTGCTCTGACCAAACTATCAGAGTGTATTTTCATTTTGCAATAAACTTCTTTACCTACCTTCACTTTGGACTTGCTCTCAAATTTTGTGTGATGAAGTCAAGAACCTGAACCAGCCCACTGAAAAAACCACTTCTGCTTACATCCTATTGTCCAGAATTTAGCACATAACTGCAGCAATTGCAAGGAATCTGGGAAATGTAGTTTCTATTCCAGGAGCTATGAGTTCCCCTAAAGATTATGGGTTCCAATACTAAGGAAGAAGGAGGAATAAAAGGTGCAAGACCATCAGCATCCTCTTACCCAGTATTTCAAGCTTCCATTCTCGGAGGAATTCCCTAATACACAGTCTCAGTCTCAGTCTCCAACAATACATAAAGGAAGCATTTCTGTACTTGAAAGATAAGTGGCCCTCCCACATCAGCATTTTACTGTCAGAGTAGAAAATACCTTAGAGATCAAGGTAGGCGGAGCAAGATGGCCAAATAGGAACAGCTCCAGTCTCCAACTCCCAGCACCAGCGACACAGAAGACTGGTGATTTCTGCATTTTCAACTGAGGTACTGGGTTCATCTCACTAGGGAGTGCCGGACAATCGGTGCTGGTCCGCTGCTGCAGCCCGACCAG
>NW_012098832.1:533610-542805 GCF_000951045.1 Mandrillus leucophaeus
TACCTTAGAGATCATCTCCAGTGATAGTCTATAAGTGATTTGTTACTAGTCAATGAAGAGGTAAGATCAAAAGTTGAGAATAAACACTTAAAAATTCACAGAAATTTTACATTTCTGTAACATCTAAGCTCATGATCAGTATACTTACCTCATTGAATAGACTACATACCAGTTTGAGTGTAATCTAATTCTCTCAGTAAATCATATGTGGCACAAGCTGTGTGTAAGTCATGTATACTAGGACCATGTATCAGTCCAAAAAGTATTGGAAAATTTTTAAATTAGTCCTTCACATAGAGTTTGAGAAGCATGGATCTAAGCCAATTTAAGGGAAGATCTGGGGCCAGAACATGGGATTTCTGACTTCTGGACCAGCATTAGCTGTCAGGTTCTTAACTCTTCAGATGCTGGCATTTATGCCACCAATCCACATCTCTGACCACCTCGGGGGTTCCATAGCCATTCCTCATTACAGCTCTAAACCTACTGTGGGTATTTCTGAAATCTGATTGGCTTCTTTATATCCAGACTTCAGTGTTCCTGGGATGGCTCTTGCACATCTGAGTTCTATGGGATGCATTCCCCAGCATTTGCCTCCACTCCTATCTTTTACCGTCAACACCATTCTATATCCTTCTCCAAACTGCATAAACTGTAGAAAAGTATGACTCTCTTACCCAGCTTTAAAAATTTCCACTGCCTAAATGACACCACTGCAGTATTCCCCCTTCCCTAACACACACACACACACACACACACACACACACACACAGACGTATGCGCGTGTGAAGAAAGCAGTTTGGACACAACCCACTCTCATTTGAATCAATAGTCACCCTTTACTGGTCTGACCAAGTTGTTAAATAACTAATTCACTGAATTGTTACTGATTTTTTTTCAAAATGTTAGTTTTAGTGATTGTTCAGATCAGTAGTTTTCACAGATGATTTCATATGTCTGTTCAGTTCAATGTCAATTTCCGATGTGATTCACATTTCTGATGCTGAAGCATTTTTCCAGTATTTAATATTTAAAACATGAGCAGACAAGCTTTCCTTTACATACACTTTACAGCCTTCTCTTTTCCCAGTGGCATATGCCCCATGCTTGCCTCTACTTCTGCTCGTGAGAAGACTTTTAAAATTCTCCTCTTTCTGGTAAAATGTATTTGTTGGATGGTTACCCTGAAATTGGTAATTTGGCAAATTGATTTTCAGACAACTGATCTAGAGTCACCACCAAAGGCTACCTCCTCTCATAGTTAAATTATGTCTTCATTCACAAAGCAAATGTTTTCAGCAGCCTGCAAGCAAATGTTTGGTGGAAAAATTATTCACCAAAATTACTGTTTTTACATATATTCTGGATGCCAAATAGCATATCAAAAAATTCTCACCCCCATCCCACCTCCCCAAAATGTGTTGTTTCCTGTTGGCTGCTTCCATGTGCTGAAATGAAGAGTCACAGCAGTTTGTCTGTGGATGTAGGGGTGTGGAGGGGGAAAGGAGAAAGCAGAGAAGAGAGAATGAGATGAGGAAGTACAAGAGTAGGGCCTCTCCTTGCCTTTACTTTATGTGGCACTTTACCATCCTAAAGCACTTTAAAATGTATAGTCTCATACAACCTGCACAGTCAGTTAATGCATTTGCCAGGGCCCACATTACACTCTTCATTTTTCATTTGAGGAAATGGAGGCTCATAAAAGTTAAAGAACTTACCCAAAGTCATACAGGTAGTGAGTGAAAGAATCTGTACCAGAAACAACCTCTCAATTCTTATGGTTTGCTTTGTCCTGACTCCTACTTGGGCACTTTTGGACATTTTTCCCTAAAAGAATATTAGCCACATATTTTTACCTACATTTTCTTTAGGTATTTTCATTGGTTTGCCTCTGACTATGCTTTCCTTGCTTTATTAGTAGAGTTAATTGATTTTTTATTTACCATACAGTTTACTTGGCTATAAACTCCTGAAGGCCAAGGCCACATCTTCTCCGTGGTCTGTACAGTTTGTAGCATGTATCTCCTGTCACTCAGTGGATTTCCATTAAATTATTTTCTTTGGCTAGAGTCCTCCTTGGGTGTTTTCAATATGGCCAGTGAACATTAGCCAATTCAGCAATTTCTAAGATTTTGGAGGACTTTTAAGACTCCCATACAAGTTCAGAAAAAAGAATAATGTTAAGCTATTTTAAACAATAAATGCAATTTTTCTAAAAACAGACAACACAGATGTTTTTCTAGTCTCTTTGACCCAATACAGATTAGCTTGCAATGTCCATTGTCTCTCCTAGAATAGAAAGATTTCTAGTTTTCTTCTCTGCTGTACTTATCATCTGGAAAATGTGATGGTACTGGTGTTGAACCAACTATCCTAAATGGTATTACAATATACTGTTTGGTGAGAAGGTAAAATGCAAGACTGTAATGGAAAAAAAACTTAACAAGAACACTGTAACCACTTTAGAAGTATAAAGCTCCTTCCACAGGGTAGTTGGGACACTAAAACTTCCATCAAAGCACATGAAAATAACATCAGTGGTCTGTTATCCTCTCATAAATTAACCAGAATTGAGCAAAGACATTAGAGCAATGTCAGCCCTTGTCAAACCAATAACAAGATTTGACATCTGTTAAATCATTAAAGATACAAATAAAGTGTTAACCAAGACAGAGTTTGAAGGATGAGTGCTGACAGCATGCATTAGGACTAAAAGTAAAAGACCAGAAAGGAGGTGATCAAATCCTGGATTTTGGAATATCACTACAGCTTGTCGGCAAAACTATCCCAAGTTTCAAGTCTGGCAACTACTCTGGTAATAAAAAGACTATGGAAATATGTAATAGAATAGCTTTGGGGCTTTTAACACTGATATGACAGTTACCACAATAAGTGGGTATCCTTTGGTTCTTCACATCCTCAACTTCCTGCGGGCACCTTGTTTCAATTCCATGAAATATAATTCTCCCTGACCTCAAAGAGAACTTTGGCCTTGAACCAGTTCCATAAGTGCAAAGCCAAATAATGGCCTACAGCACCCAACCTAGCTTTTACACCTGATTCAACAGTAGATTCCACTTTCTCTGTCATTTGAGTCCAGGGGCATACTGGCCTTAGTGTTTCTCCAGCACAGAAAAAAGTTTCCCTTCAAAACTTACGACAGAAAGCTAGGGAGTCATCAAATTGTTTTATTCTCTTTTTCCTGGGCACAAAGACATGCTACATTTCTTCAGATTCTTCTGCAGGTACAATGGGCTTTGGGGATGATATCTTGCCAGTAGAATGTGAACAGAAGTCACAATGTCACTTCCAGGCTGAGGTAATTAAGAACAGGTGCACTTTCTCTATACTCTTTCCTCCCTTTCCACTGCAAACATGAAAGTCAAGTTCCAAATGGCATTGCTACAAAAAGGAGTTAACTTCTGGGTCCCTGAGTCACCAGTTGAAAGAAGGATGCACAGAAGAGCCACCTGATTCACTCAGGGCTCTTAAGTGAGAAGAAAACTATTGAGTTATTCCACAGTTATTCAGGAATTATGTTATATTGTAGTTAGCATTAATTTTGATGACTAATAAATAACTGCTAGAATGTTGATAGTTCCTAAATAATCCTAAGATTTTCAAGATAAATGTATCAAAAATGTACCATATAAAGATTTAGATGATACATGAATGGGAATAAACATATATCCAACTGAGCTCAAGGAAACCTAACTGGCCTGAAGGAGAACAGAGACCAGTCTCCATGTGTCAATACATGGGGACTCCTACAGCTACAAGGACAGGTACAAAGGAAGTACTATTTCATATCACACGCCACCACACCCTTGGACCTGGCAGTCAAGGAAAGATCTTCAGCAAGAATAGCCAGAGTGCCTTAGCTCACTGAAAAGGACTTTCACTGCTGTGTGAGGATGGGGCTGGGAAGGGAGGAGAACCCAGAGCAGGAGGAAAAGGCAACAAAACTGGACCACTTTAGCAATGCCTCCAACATGCAAGATCCAAGTTTGTACCCAGGCTCAGCAATGGGAAATTGGGTTGACCATGGAGATGGCATCAGTAACAGAGGCAACGGCAAAGTTCAGCAACTTGGTGGCATTCAGCAGTAGCAGCAGAAGCTCTAGAAGCACCAATCTTCTAGGGAAAAAGTGTGTGAATTCTGGGCCAGCTGGCCTAGGCTGAGGCTCTGGGTTGCCTACCGCATAAAAGGCTGCTTGGGGGAACTTCAGTTTAAGGTGAGTATAAGGGCCTGGAGGAGAAGGAGGCAGGGCTGCAGTCCCAAAGACCTCACTGGTAGAAGCAGGAAAAAAAAAAAAAAAAAAAAAGGACTATAGGGATTTATTGTGTCCTTCTCTTAGCAGGATTACTCTAAAGATCTAAAGAGTAGTCTACTGGTTATTCTGGAATCCGTTACAGAAGAGGAATCTAGAGGCATACCTTTCAAACAGAGTAGAGCTGTTTTTTTAAAATCTCCATTTTCCTTGGAAAGTTTTACAGAGTTGGCAAATATGGCCAAGAAAACCATGCCACAGGAATAGGCAGGCCCCTCTGTCTGCCTACACTGGGGACTAGGAAGACACAACTCAATACCCACTACCTATCTTCATCAGATGAGAAAAAATTTTCCCCCATGTGCCTTTCTCTTTTCTGCCATTATAAAGCCTGCTTCTTTTCTGCCACATTCTCTACATTAGCTAAGGGAAAGAGCTGAATAATTGCTCTAGACCATTTGGCCTGTACCTTCAAACAAAAATAACAAGCACAAGCATGACTGTATATACCTGGCTGACACGCAGACAAGACAATAATACTTGACAGAGAAGGAACCTATGTGTACCAGTGCCCCCAAAGTCTAGCTGTCTCTGCCAAACAATGGAAGAGTGTTAGCTTGCTCTCTAACTATTTTTATTTTTTTGAAGCAGGGTCTTGTTCTGTCATGCAGGATGAAGTGCATTGGTGCAACCATGGTTCACTGCAGCCTCAACTTCCCGGGCTCAAGCGATCCTCCCATCTCAGCCTTCTGAGTAGTTGAAACTACAAATGCATGCCACCAAACCCAGCTATTTTTTGAAAAAACAGAGACAGGGTCTCACTAGGTAGCCCAGGCTGATCTCCAACTCCTGAGCTCAAGCAATCTTCCTGCCTCAGGCTCTCAAAGTGCCAGGATTGCAGGTGAGAGCCACTGTGCCCAGACATTGCCCTCTTTTTATACCAAATTAGTGTATGTTATAAATAAAGGGTCAGATTTTATTCACTCAAAAGTACTTATTGAGCACAGTTGTGCAAAACACGGAGCTAGCTCTTTTGGAAACACTGATGTAGGCACCTGTCCTGAACTCATGGGGCTTATGCCTAACAGAGAAGATAAGAAATAGTTTGCAATCACTATAATACAAGGTAGGAGTGCTATATCCATCAAAAGAGGAAGACAGAAAATGCCATAGCAGTTAATTCAGAGAAAGACGAAGTTACTCTCAGCTATAAAGTGGATTCAGGATCATAAAATGTTGGTGCTATGTGTCATCATTGGGATCATCTTGTCTAAATACTTCAAGTAGAAGCTCAGGATGTTGAGTAGTTACTCCAGTTCATAGAGCCAGTGATGGAGCCAACAAGCCTTGGGTACCCTCTTCTGACTCCAAGTCCTTGTCCTCCCTGCTGTCATGTGGCTTCCTGGCAGTTTAGTCATGGGGCTACATCAAGCTGAAACAAATTATCTGCTGTTCTAGATTTGGCCAATCAGTACATAAACATCAGGAGGTTTCTGATCTTAGGGAGCTTACAATTTACTAGAATACATCAAACATGCACATACATTTCTCCATACTTTTCTAAGATACCATTAACCTTGGGAAATACAATATAGGGTCTTAGATACATGGGATTGATATTTAATCTATTATCAACCCACAAGTTTTTGCAGGAAGAGAAGGGTAAGAGTTTAGTGGATGCTTAGCAGGTGAAAGAAGGGAAGACGGAAGAGGACCAAAAACAGAAGACCTCTCTGGAGGCCAATTGTCTGGATCGTCTTAGGTGATGGAACCAGAACAGAAAACTTGTCTCCACAAAACCTAGCACCACTGCTGGGTCTCAGCAAGTACTCAGTCTAAAAGCACTACACAGGAAGTGGCAGGATGAGGAAGGATGCAGGGAAGAGAGTGTGACCATTTTTTAGGCTGCCCCAAATCCCCAGTACTTAATACTGTAAAAGAATATTGACTTTCTGTAGTTACATGCAAAACCTCCCACTCCAAAATAATATTCTTTACCTTCTTTTGGATATACTTACCTCCTTTTGGAACTAATTCATGCCATGACTTATCCCAATATTAAGGCAATTCAGTCAGCTGCCATCCCCACTGGTGACTAGCAGTGTGGCTGCTACAGAGAGCAGTCAGGGACTGGCCTCTCCTGTACTTGCTGATCTAATGCACATCTTACCAGCACTCACTTCTCTCTCCCAGAAACTGACTCCACTCTTTACTACAGACAAGCAGGGAAGGTGAGGGAGCTCAGAGATCTTGCTCATCTTACTGTACCGACAGGTCTTTGAGTTCAAATTTGGCGTTATCCTTTGCTCTGAGGCCCAAAAGAAGCAGTACCCTTGAATGCTATGAAACTGTGAAAAAGGAAGAAGGAAACTAACATTTGTGGTACATTGATGACAATTAAAACAACAATAATAGCCTAACACTGATAAAAAGTTTCTGACATGTCAGGTTATAGAATAATCTCTCTTTCAGCTAATAGGATAGATTTTCTCCATTTTAATAAAAAATACTGAGTCTCAGAGAGAGAGAGAGAGACAGAGAGAGAGAGAGAGAGAGAGAGAGAGACTAAGCGCCTTGCCAAGGGTTACAGCGGAGCAGGAAGTTGGCACTCAATCCAGGTCTGTCTGATTCCAAAATTCAACAGCAAACTGCCTCTCTGTAGAGAAACAGCTTTAATCTATATGTCACAAAGTAAAAATAGTCCAGGAAGAATAGCTGTGTGTGTTGAGGTGAGGCAGGGACAGTTGGTTTCCCAAATAGAGCAGCATGTTAAACATACTATTGCTACTGAAGCAAATATCATATCATCATCATCATCATCATCATCATCGTCATCATCTTAGGGAATATACTGCTTTCTGTGAGTAACCGATATGATTTCCTCTTGTCTTTTGATAAGGTCATGTTTTGCTTTTTACTTTTGCTGCTAGGAAGCTCTGAGACAAATTTGAAGTTCCTCTTTAACAACTATCTAGTATTTCTATGTATATCAGAGTTCTCATTTTCTTCTAATCTTGACTCTGGATTGTGATTTCAGTTTTACCTGGTTTTAATCTTTTACTCACCATTTACATATTTATTATATGTATTCTCCAGAGACTTCGCAAAACCTTAGTGGAATAAGGTAAGGTATGCATGACATTAAAAAGAAAAGTAATTTACCTGGGTAGGGCTTTCATCTGTAGCATCACACAGATTCTTTAATCCTTTGAATTCTATTGCTAAAAAAATTCTGAAGAAAAATCAAGACACCATCTGGCTGCCTTTGGAAAGACAGAGGTAATTCGGGTCTTTGATCTGTTCTGCACATGGATTGGGAGAGGGAGAGAGGACCAAATCTCCCTGACACAGACAATCGTTTGCTTTATTAAACAAGTGTCTTGTATTACACACAGAGAGTATGCATTATGTGGATGCACACAAAAAAATATGATGAAAAGTAGATACTGAGCATACTGAGTACTTTGGGTTTTGAATCATTAACATCACAGCTGTTTCTAATAATTTTTCCCTAAATGCAAGCTTATTTCCACAACATGTACTAATGTAACTGTAACTGCCCCAAAATGTTTCATTTAGTAAAAAATGAAGTCTTAGAAATAACTATGCAACTGAGAGTCCGTAAGCACTTTAGATCACCACCCCTATATGCCTTTACTTTGCGCTTTTTTTTTTGGTCAGCTATCATTCTAGATGGGGGCAGTTTGAAACAGTTGATATACTTACAAACTTGTGAAATGTGCCTTTCTAAAAAAAAAAAAAAAAAAAAAGATGGGGCAAAAATAACTTCACTAATGAGAGAAGTCAAAGAAAGTTCTAGGTGGAGTGCCCTGGGATTTTAAATGGAAATGCAATGGAGGAGTTGCTCATTCATCAAACACTATATGGAGCGATGATAATGGTAACGGATCGTGGGAACTTGACTGGGAAATATCCCTTAGCTGACCAGGGCTTGGGGATACTTGGCATTTTTGTCAGTTGGTTCGTTTGTTCCATTAAAATTCTGAGGTTTAGACAAACCTCTTCATCATAAAATAAAATCTGGGGTTACCTCACACTCAAGCGCAAAGAACACTTACGTTAATATTCCTTTCAGGTCCCTCCTCCTAATTACCTTTTATTTTTAATTGTTTCCCTCCATGCATGTGGTTGCTAGCTTTTCCAAATGGCTTCATATTTTTGTAAACAGTTGGGAGACTTAGAGTCTATCTCGCGGAGGTTCGGCACGCAGAGGGCAGTGCCTTCTTTAGGTCTCTTCTGAGACGACCTCCCTCGAGTCCGCAGCACAGAGCAATCGACAGGGCTTCCCTTTCAGTCTGGATTGCCATGGACACAGCTCCTGCTCCGGCCCAGAGTGCCACAATCTCCCAGGGCTGCTGCCTTCAGCCAGGTGGAGGGGTCGGCGCAGCGCCAGGTACAGAGCTCCTCCGAGCCTGAGGCGCCGGGAGGTGCCGCGCTAGGTTGCGCCTCCCCAGACGGGACGCCAGGCAGTGCGGCGGACAGTCCCCAGAGGGCGCCACGTGCTCACCCGCCCGCAGCCCGGGGAGTCTGGCGGAACCTAAATTGCCCACGAATCCCTTTCTGCGGGGTGGGGAGAGGGGGCGCAGGCCGGAGCCCGAATACCTCCCAACCCACCGCTAAATCTGGGCGGATTGTGAACAGCCACACAGCGGGATAGTTAAGTCTCTCTGCCCAAGCCCGGTCCTTCCCCCACCGGGATATATTATCCCGCCACCACCAGGCAGGCGGGCCGGGGATTATTATCCCCGTTGTAACGCAGAGGAGGTTATGGCCGGGACGCGGTCAGGGTCACGAAACAAAAACATGTGGACCCACGTCGCGAACTGAGGTCTGCCGGCCTACCCCGCCCCCGAATCCTGTAAAGCAGGGCTGGCCGCCGGTCGGGGCGAGGCCGAGGCCCGAG
>NW_012098832.1:543755-556441 GCF_000951045.1 Mandrillus leucophaeus
GCGCTGGGAGGCGCAGGCGCGGCGCGGACGCCGGCACTAAGCTATAACCCTTGACGGGCTCTGAAACGCAGGGGGCTAAGAGGCCTGTTCAAGACAGCCGCCCCGGGAGATGATGTATTTATTCTTCGCACTTACTGTGCACTTAGCACCGAGAGGGCTGTACTTTGCACTTATCAACAGAAACCCGCGTTCCGCGGCCCCTGACTCCCCGTGGTCGCCAAGTGACGTGCCCCCGTCGCTGGCGCGGTTCTTGGGCCTGCGCTTTCCAACAGGTGGAGAGAGCTGGAGGCCACCGGTCGGACGAGCCCCGCTTAGGCTGACACCCACGCCTCGGGGGTTCGGGGGCGCGGCCGGCTAGGTCTTTCCCGGGAAGGGGGTGCGGGCTGGGCTGGAGCCGGGCTTCCGGAGCGGGGGCTTACACTGGAAAGTGAATGAGCAGGCGGCCTCAGAACTTCAAGAAGCTGCGCTGTAGAGCTTCCTAGGCGCCTTCTTTGATCTCTCTTAAAAAGGGTATCATTGTTAATCGCTGAGACGAATCTCGTTTTCTAGTGACTTAAGCAATCAGAGGGACGACTCTGGGATCCAGAGAAGTTGCGAATTGTTTCGCCTTCTTCAGTGCTCCCCACCCAAGTTTGCCCCCCAAGTCTTTTTTATTTTATACACATGCACACACAAACACCCCACTGGAGAATTCTCAGTGATGAATTGATTAGGAGGTCGCTCCTGCGTAGTCTTGCCTTTCTCTCCCAACACGGCCTTTCCCCAGATGACTCCGAACCCCTGGCGGAATCCGATTCCTGCCTGGGCTCCTGCGGCCAAGCCCCGCTTTCTCGGGCTGGGCGAACCTAGAGGCTGCTGAGTGCGCCTCCGAGGGCTCAGCTTCCCAACGCCACCGCGACGCTGATTTATGGTCCAGTCGCTCGCTTGAACCCCAACGCTTTGGCTGGGTTAATTTTTGTCGATTGTTCCTCATCACACTCAGATAGTTTGTAGCTTGAGACGGATTTTATTTATCACCCTGCACATGTGAAATACAGTGAGACATAAAAATAACTGACTCTGGAACCTGGCACAATATTGGAGCCGTCGGGGAATAATTTGGCTAACCGATCTGGACGTTTCACCTTCTAAACAGAAATGCAACTCTCAGTCAAACTGTAAATCAGATTGTCTTCGGCAATGTAAAAAGAAGGAAAAAAAAGCACTAAAACCAGAAAGAACGAAAACTAAATGAAAGAAAACGCAGATATTGCCCAAAACAACATGAGCTTCAGAAACCCAGACTGGATTTTAATTTCAGGTGTGGAACTTCATCGGAAATATGAATTCCTTATTATTTTACCAGTGGGAACAGCCCCAGGGATTTTAGGGTGTCCCCGGAAACTGGACTTCTTTCTTTTTACTTTATTCAGAGTTTTGTTACTAAATAATATCAAGTAATAAATGCTACATAAAAATGAATAATCCCGAACTAAGCTTACTCTCCGGTGGAGTCAGGTTGGGGTCCCCTTACAAAGTTCTAATTATAAGTGGAAACAAGGGGACGTGGAATGGCCTGTACAGGGCCAGATAGGAGCTCAAGAAGCAACAAAAACTTGGAAAATAAAAAAATCAGAAATTTCTGCAGCGCTCTCCTTGTTTCCACCTTTCCGTAGGCAGATGGAAAGGAAACTGATCGGTTTTTCTGCGCCTCATTTCGTCTCCCTCGTCTTTCTGGAAGTCCATAATATGAGCCGCTCGATTCCTCACTGCCTCACAAGGACCCAGTGATCCAATGCCTGGCCATGGGGAGCACTGGGCAAGGCAGGAACTGGGAAAGAAGAGAAAACCAATACAGGCAGACCACTCGATTGATCGCAAAGGGGAAATTCAAAACACAACCAAATAAAACTTCTGCCTGGGTAGGGAACATCTGCTGTAATTTTGCATTATTCTGTCCGCAAATCCATTTCATTCTTCTACAACAAAGTGGAGACCAATCTTGCGTGTTTCCCTATGCCTCCACGATGGAAATCTAAAGATGGTTTTCTTGAAGTGAACTCACAGCGAACGTACCTGTAGGCACCTGCCTACTTTCAGGGTATTTATTTGTTTGAACCCATTTTTGACCGAGACCATTCAGATAACTTGCGTCAAACATTTCTCCAAATAAACTGAAACAAGAGAACTCTGAATCTTAAAATCTACAAAATTAAATGTATATTTAAAGATAACAGGGTGCTTCAGGTAGAAAATTAGAGCGATTATTTTTTAATCACTTTGAAGGTGAAGGGAGATGTCTTGGTAGTTGATAGTACTTGATATCCATTGGTAATACTGAATACGTAGTATTACATTATTATTGCAATCAAAATGTGGTTTCAAACGTGTTAAATAATTAAATTGTATATTTTGATGGAAAAAAAAGTCAGCAAGTACTTGGAATTTTTTCTCAAAAGCAAGTTTAATTGGTGTGTTTTTGACATTTGCATGGTCCAGATCTTAATCTGATGGTTTTAATATCAGCCCCAAGCTGGCTTTGCTCTATTGATATATCTGCTTCTTTGTATAGGGAATTCAATAAATATAGCACGCCCTGCTGACGGGTACCTCCCGTGTTGTGTGTGAGTAATTCTTTGCCAATGGATGGCCTGATGTCCTTTTCAGTATAACAAGCTGAGAAATAAAAGAAAAATATTTGCCACTCCACATATTTATTTGTTAGGGATTTTTTTCTTGATTTAAAAAAAATACAACAAGATGAGTTCTTTATCTTAGAATCTCAGACCACGAATATCTCAAAAAACATATATTTCAAAAATTAAATCTACAGATGTAATACACACTGTGAACCCTATAAAATGCGTTTACAATGCTGACTTAAAGAAAGAAATTTATAACTTTCATATGTACCTTCCTTGTGCAATAGGCAACTGCCATATGTTTCCGACTTCCATAATTCAGTTTTCCTGGACATCTGTAGCAGGTAGTGAGTGCTTCTTAAAGTACATTTTATGTAATTTGAGAAGGAACCCGCACTGAAGACTAAAGGTGAACATTAAAAAGCACAAAGCTTTCTAGAAATGCTAGTTATTCTAAATTTACATCATCTGTTATGCATGGCCTGAGATAGTATTTTGTTTTGTTTTGTTTTTTGGTTTTGTTTTTTGTTTTTGTTTTTTTCATTCCCTTTTCTTCATGTGACTGAATTTGATGTTTTGGTAGAGTTCCTCTCATTATGACTACTCTTTAGCCTTTTACTTGAAGATTCTCATTTGACTATTTCTGAAAATTCAGCTTGGAAATATATTCCAATATGATTATTGCATTTGAAATAAATTTTAAGAATTTTATAATGAAGTGGAAAAAATCCCTCTTTCATTTTTTAATTTTTCTTAATTGTTTATGATACACTTTTTAAAGGACAGAAGAGTTTACACAATTTAAAGTGAAGACAAAACCAAAGCAAAAGTCATGCTGCAAAGTCATAACTTCTTGTCAAACTGTTGCTCATGTGTTTAAATGCAGGGTTCATTCCTAATGCTAATACTATTTTTTAATTTTTCAATAGCTTATTTCTTTTTGCATAATTCCAGTGCTGGCTTTAAATTAATCCATTAAAAATCCTTTCATTCAGCTAAACTGAAATGCCTCATCTGTCAGTACAAAAATATGAATAAATTCCAGCCACGTTTTTCATTGTTTATACTTTCAGTAGATTATATGAATGTGCACAAAATTTCCACTGTTTAAGAACTGTCGGTATCTACAGATGTAACATATGAGAACAGGACCTAATTTACAGCCAATTAGAGGGTGTAATAATTTTTATTAAAAGCAAAACACTAAATCTAGTGACCCTTAAATGGGGCCTAAACGGGGACATTTAGTTCCATTTTCAATTCATTTTATAAAACCAGCAGACTCAAGGTAACTTTTTGTCTACAAGGAAAGATAACATTAAATATTTAATTCAAAGAATAGGAAGCTGTGTATTTTTAAATATCAATTTAAACATGTTTTTATATAGCATAGACTATTAAAATGCTCATTATAACTAATTAGAGAATATTAGTTAGCTTCCCTATTCAATAGTTTGCTTTATGTCCAAATTGATCTGTTGCAATGTTGGTATTAGCAATGTCCAGCTAGGCATCTTCGAGTATTCATTTACATCTGGGTGTTAATTTCAGTACCTCCTTCAAGCCATCTTATATGTCACATATTAGTGATAGAGACAAGTGTGGCCTTCTTGAACATTTCTGTTACTGATCCCTCAACACTGTAGTGTTGTGGGAGGGGTGTGAGTCAATAAATGAGGGAGATAGGGTAGCGGTTTTTCACCCACGGGGTAAAAAAAAAAATAATTGCAGTGTAGTTTGGAGGTAAAGCAGATACCGCTGGAGATAGGCCATGCATGAATACGGAAGCTTATTCTCTCAGAGGGTGAATTTTCTTCTGGACGCATTACAGATTCGTTACTTCCTCAATATCCCTCGACTTGGTGGACCAAAAGCCCCCTTCTCCCCTGCCTTTCTCCAAGTTGGAAAACTGGGTGTGTAGGGGTGGGGGGCGGTTGGAGGGAGAGAGGAATGAAGACAAGCTTACCCTGGGAGTATACTCTTCATTCCACACTCCAGAAACCGCACACCTCCCTGGAACCCCAATGAGAAATGATCATTGATTTAAAAAAAAAAAAAAACAGCGCTTAAAGAGAAACTCCGCGGTCTCAGACCTGATTCTGATTCTTATACCTGAGAACTGTGGAGTTCTTCCGTGAGCTGCATAGGTCCTTTGTAGAGGGCCTCAGTCTCAGCTAATCGGAGCCTCAGTCTCAGCTAATCGGAATTGAGAAGGACGAATTGTTCAGGGTGAAGAATGGAAAACAGTCGCCAGCAAGTGGGTAGGCGATGTCGGCGTGTGCAAGTTAGCCAGAGGAGTGAGCAGGGAGGAATTGCAGCTCCGGATCGCTTTCTTCACGGGGCCTGGGTTTGCAGCTGCAGCTGCAGACCCGGCAGAGAAATCCGCAAGAGTGCAGTCGTTGAGCCCTGGGACTACTGAATTTACTCCCATAGCCTTTATAAACTTGTACAAGTTAAAATATTTTCATTAACCCAGATCAGAAGGAGAGGCGAGAAGAGTATGTGCGAAGAGAAGAAAGAGTG
This sequence comes from Mandrillus leucophaeus, assembly GCF_000951045.1. Classification (NCBI taxonomy): domain Eukaryota; kingdom Metazoa; phylum Chordata; class Mammalia; order Primates; family Cercopithecidae; genus Mandrillus; species Mandrillus leucophaeus. Next base: position 548,900 of record NW_012098832.1, read on the forward strand.
GGAAAGAGTAGGGACGGGAATGGCAGAGAGGGGAAGCCCTAGCCCATTTGTGCGGCGCTGCCTGGTGACTCAGAACGGAGGCTGAAGTTAACGTCCCCAATTAGGCTATGGCTCCTTCCCAGATTAAACTATAGAGGAACGCAGCCAAATAAGTACCCCTCTTGGTGTTTGGATTTGGCCCTTGCCCACCCCTACTCTCCCTCCCATTTCTGCTTCTAGCTCACTTAATCTTTTACTAATAATAAACTTCTCTACGTGTGGCAAAGAAGTCTGGGTCCAGATTATTTGGAGACTCGGGGACCATTTGATGTGCCCTGAGATCGGGGCAAAGAACAGACTCTTGTCTGAACAGAATCAGGGCTTACCTTATCAAGTCTGAGAAATCAAATATAGGGGTTAAATACAGCGAGTGTCAAGTGTAAAAGAAAAAAAAATCAGTCTTTCGAAAGAAAGAATGAAGACCAGACTCATAGAGCTTTAACATTTATAACTTAAAAAGAAACAATTGTTTATAAATAAAATGTAAGTATCTTATAAATCAGGTAAGATGAAATGGCAAACTATACACAACTGGCCATGTGTCAATGCTAGGTTAACAGGCTCCAGGCTAAAAAGCAGAGTGGAAGCCGACAGAATTTTTTTAAAAAACAAAACAAAACAAAACAAAAAACACTATTTCGGAACTGTCCAATTTTAAACTGCACCAAGAAAAATAAAGAAGAGACCGGATATGCTTTTTAAAAGTCCATCTCCTGGCCCTGCACGCCCCCTCCCACCAGTTAGTGTTGCAGAACATGGATTCCACCATATACCATTGTCCCAGATCTGGGAGCTCAAGGATCTTTTGCCCTTCTCTCTCTCCCCTCTCTCCCCAAGTCCCCGAGACTGATTCATTCTGACAATATTCTCCTCTGGCTGACTTTTATTTAATATAGAATCCGGTTGGTCTTGAGAGAGGCCTGACAGTTGATTTCAGTTTTGTTTCCTCAATGTAGCTCAATACTGGGAAAAGACATTTTATCTCCTAAAGCAACAGAAGACACACACTCTCAGGTATTTAAACCCCAACTGCCAACAGACACATTTACACTTGAGCAGGTGCACACGCTCACGCACACATGCACACACAGACACGTGCACACGCGAGACTGGATATAGCCGAATTTTCCCGGGAGATTACGTGACCTGTCCCTGCTTTCTTTGCTCTCTTGACTTGCAAAGGGCGAGGGCCTGGCGCTCTCCTTGCAAGGGCGTGCCACGCTGTTGGTAAAAGGCCTTGCTAGGAGGAGGCTTTGCTGTGGACACTCTCAAGGCTGCTACTCCTCCCGTCAGTCAACTCGGAATGTCTTTCCCTCCCATGCCCAAGGGAGGTTCGACGCCCCTTCTCCAGAAGCCAAGGCCTGAGTGGGCTGCAGTCTGTGACACACTGCCCCTCGGGACCTGGGTTAGCTGGTCCTGCTCAATCCAGTAGCCTGAGCCGAACTTTACCCAAGTCGGAGGCGGCCGGGAGCAGCGATGTGGCTCTGCTGCTATGATTCTCCTTAGCCAGTACCAGGACTAGGGGGCAAACTCCTTGTCCTGTCCTCAGTGCCCTACTCGCACTTGAATTATTTCTAAGGGCCACATTCTAGAAACATCGTGGATGTCGACGAGGCCCTCCTTTCCAGCCTTTCGGCTGTGCGGACACCAGTCCCCAGGTGTCCGCCCCTTCTGGGGTCTGCTGCCAAGGGTGAAGGAGAAAAAAATAAAGAAATGGCAGAGGAAAAGAAGAGGGCGTGAGGCTATATGATCCTGAGAGTGCCTTGCAGGCCTGTGTAGCCCTTTCTAAATCAGTTTGAGCTGCAGGACATATACAGGGAGAACTTCTTTGCGGAATAGGCTTTGCGTCAGCAAACAGTGTTTGTCCCTGGCAGTTTCTCCCGCTCCCCCTACCCTGGCCGCTGAGCCCCAGCAGGCCCGAGGGCTCCGACGACTCTACCCCTGGGCAGCAGCGTCTAGGAGTCTCTAAAGCTGTAAGGACCACTCGGAGAAGCACCGGGTCGCTCCTTTCTTGGGGTCCCGGAGAGCCTGGGATTGGGGCGGGGCACCTTAGCTGAATGCAACTTTGGGCGTCTACTCCTGCTAAGTTAGCTCCTGTCTTGTCCCACTCCCACTCCTGGCCCAAACTCTCTAAGCGGCCTCTCAGCTCTCCCCGCCGGCGCCCGCCTTCGGCTAAGTTTCAGAAATGGAATTTGCGTTTCTTTTTAAGGATATAATACCGGCCTAGGGTACCCCGGAGGTTGGAGACCCACCAGGGACGAGACAGCTCTAAACCGGTCGCAAAGCCTTCATTTTGTAAATGCAAAACAGCTCCTCCCAATTAAGTTTGTTTCTCAGGCGTCTAGAGGACGCTTCCTCCGCAAGGATATTACAAAATCATTTTTGACCTCAAGGCTGCCAGGTTTGGCTGGGCGGCTTGCTCGTGCCTCTGCTCATCGCCTGCCAGGTTCCTGCCCCTGCTGTGGTGTCCGGCCTCCAGGGACCGCGCGTTCTCTTCTACAGTAAAAGGATCAATCTCAGTGGCGAATCTACCCCCAAATACTACTCTACTGAAAGCTTACAGAGAAGTCAGAGATAAAAGGGCAGCCAACGGTTGCGGAGATTGAATTAAACAAGGGAGACGAGGGAGAGGAAAAACATCCTTTGTCTCATATATATATGTCATATATATGACAAAGGATTATATACAGAGAGATGTCATATATATATGACAAAGGATTATATATGTGTGTGTGTATATATATATAGAGAGAGAGACAGAAGAGCGAGAGACACAGACACGGAGTCTTGCTCTGTCGCCAGGCTGGAGTGCAGTGGCGCGATCTCGGCTAACTGAAACCTCCGCCTCCCGAGTTAAAGCGATTCTCGAGAGGCGAGAAGAGTATGTGCGAAGAGAAGAAAGAGTGGGAAAGAGTAGGGACGGGAATGGCAGAGAGGGGAAGCCCTAGCCCATTTGTGCGGCGCTGCCTGGTGACTCAGAACGGAGGCTGAAGTTAACGTCCCCAATTAGGCTATGGCTCCTTCCCAGATTAAACTATAGAGGAACGCAGCCAAATAAGTACCCCTCTTGGTGTTTGGATTTGGCCCTTGCCCACCCCTACTCTCCCTCCCATTTCTGCTTCTAGCTCACTTAATCTTTTACTAATAATAAACTTCTCTACGTGTGGCAAAGAAGTCTGGGTCCAGATTATTTGGAGACTCGGGGACCATTTGATGTGCCCTGAGATCGGGGCAAAGAACAGACTCTTGTCTGAACAGAATCAGGGCTTACCTTATCAAGTCTGAGAAATCAAATATAGGGGTTAAATACAGCGAGTGTCAAGTGTAAAAGAAAAAAAAATCAGTCTTTCGAAAGAAAGAATGAAGACCAGACTCATAGAGCTTTAACATTTATAACTTAAAAAAAAACAATTGTTTATAAATAAAATGTAAGTATCTTATAAATCAGGTAAGATGAAATGGCAAACTATACACAACTGGCCATGTGTCAATGCTAGGTAAACAGGCTCCAGGCTAAAAAGCAGAGTGGAAGCCGACAGAATTTTTTTAAAAAACAAAACAAAACAAAACAAAACAAAAAACACTATTTCGGAACTGTCCAATTTTAAACTGCACCAAGAAAAATAAAGAAGAGACCGGATATGCTTTTTAAAAGTCCATCTCCTGGCCCTGCACGCCCCCTCCCACCAGTTAGTGTTGCAGGACATGGATTCCACCATATACCATTGTCCCAGATCTGGGAGCTCAAGGATCTTTTGCCCTTCCCTCTCTCCCCTCTCTCCCCAAGTCCCCGAGACTGATTCATTCTGACAATATTCTCCTCTGGCTGACTTTTATTTAATATAGAATCCGGTTGGTCTTGAGAGAGGCCTGACAGTTGATTTCAGTTTTGTTTCCTCAATGTAGCTCAATACTGGGAAAAGACATTTTATCTCCTAAAGCAACAGAAGACACACACTCTCAGGTATTTAAACCCCAACTGCCAACAGACACATTTACACTTGAGCAGGTGCACACGCTCACGCACACATGCACACACAGACACGTGCACACGCGAGACTGGATATAGCCGAATTTTCCCGGGAGATTACGTGACCTGTCCCTGCTTTCTTTGCTCTCTTGACTTGCAAAGGGCGAGGGCCTGGCGCTCTCCTTGCAAGGGCGTGCCACGCTGTTGGTAAAAGGCCTTGCTAGGAGGAGGCTTTGCTGTGGACACTCTCAAGGCTGCTACTCCTCCCGTCAGTCAACTCGGAATGTCTTTCCCTCCCATGCCCAAGGGAGGTTCGACGCCCCTTCTCCAGAAGCCAAGGCCTGAGTGGGCTGCAGTCTGTGACACACTGCCCCTCGGGACCTGGGTTAGCTGGTCCTGCTCAATCCAGTAGCCTGAGCCGAACTTTACCCAAGTCGGAGGCGGCCGGGAGCAGCGATGTGGCTCTGCTGCTATGATTCTCCTTAGCCAGTACCAGGACTAGGGGGCAAACTCCTTGTCCTGTCCTCAGTGCCCTACTCGCACTTGAATTATTTCTAAGGGCCACATTCTAGAAACATCGTGGATGTCGACGAGGCCCTCCTTTCCAGCCTTTCGGCTGTGCGGACACCAGTCCCCAGGTGTCCGCCCCTTCTGAGGTCTGCTGCCAAGGGTGAAGGAGAAAAAAATAAAGAAATGGCAGAGGAAAAGAAGAGGGCGTGAGGCTATATGATCCTGAGAGTGCCTTGCAGGCCTGTGTAGCCCTTTCTAAATCAGTTTGAGCTGCAGGACATATACAGGGAGAACTTCTTTGCGGAATAGGCTTTGCGTCAGCAAACAGTGTTTGTCCCTGGCAGTTTCTCCCGCTCCCCCTACCCTGGCCGCTGAGCCCCAGCAGGCCCGAGGGCTCCGACGACTCTACCCCTGGGCAGCAGCGTCTACGAGTCTCTAAAGCTGTAAGGACCACTCGGAGAAGCACCGGGTCGCTCCTTTCTTGGGGTCCCGGAGAGCCTGGGATTGGGGCGGGGCACCTTAGCTGAATGCAACTTTGGGCGTCTACTCCTGCTAAGTTAGCTCCTGTCTTGTCCCACTCCCACTCCTGGCCCAAACTCTCTAAGCGGCCTCTCAGCTCTCCCCGCCGGCGCCCGCCTTCGGCTAAGTTTCAGAAATGGAATTTGCGTTTCTTTTTAAGGATATAATACCGGCCTAGGGTACCCCGGAGCTTGGAGACCCACCAGGGACGAGACAGCTCTAAACCGGTCGCAAAGCCTTCATTTTGTAAATGCAAAACAGCTCCTCCCAATTAAGTTTGTTTCTCAGGCGTCTAGAGGACGCTTCCTCCGCAAGGATATAACAAAATCATTTTTGACCTCAAGGCTGCCAGGTTTGGCTGGGCGGCTTGCTCGTGCCTCTGCTCATCGCCTGCCAGGTTCCTGCCCCTGCTGTGGTGTCCGGCCTCCAGGGACCGCGCGTTCTCTTCTACAGTAAAAGGATCAATCTCAGTGGCGAATCTACCCCCAAATACTACTCTACTGAAAGCTTACAGAGAAGTCAGAGATAAAAGGGCAGCCAACGGTTGCGGAGATTGAATTAAACAAGGGAGACGAGGGAGAGGAAAAACATCCTTTGTCTCATATATATATGTCATATATATGACAAAGGATTATATACAGAGAGATGTCATATATATATGACAAAGGATTATATATGTGTGTGTGTATATATATATAGAGAGAGAGACAGAAGAGCGAGAGACACAGACACGGAGTCTTGCTCTGTCGCCAGGCTGGAGTGCAGTGGCGCGATCTCGGCTAACTGAAACCTCCGCCTCCCGAGTTAAAGCGATTCTCCTGCCTCAGCCTCCTGAGTAGCTGGGACTACAGGTGTGCACCACGACGCCCAGCTAATTTTTGTATTTATTTATTTATTTATTTAGTAGAGACGGGATTTCACCATGTTGGCCAAGATGGTCTCAATCTCTTGACCTCGTGATCCGCCCGCCTCGGCCTCTCAAAGTGCTGGGAATACAGGCATAAGCCACTGCGCCCGGCCTGCCGTGTGTATTTTATACTAAAGATGGAGTAATGTGCATGTTTAATTTTATTCCACAAGAGATTTGCTCCATTTATACCAAACATATATATATATATGTTTTGTTAATCCTAACAAAAGTCGAGTGGAAACTACAAAATAAATTGTACATATATGTTTGGTGTCATTTAATTAAAAATCACTGATTTTATTAAATTTGTTTTAAATATATCAGTGGACTCCTTAAAAGCCTGAGGTAACAATGGTAAATTGTCAAAAGTAGGACAAATACAAAGTTAGTTAAATCACAGAGAAGTTTTTCAAATGGGGAATTTTATTGCGCCTTTATACTTATTTCATTTTGCGAAGTTTTAAGGGGTTTTAAAGTTGTCCATATCGTTAAAGACATACAGAATGAAAATCTCATGACCTACGTTTTAAAATAACTACCACTCTTTGAAAGAAAAGCGGGGCTGCGGAAAGGGCGCGCTTTTTCTGACATTTATATGAGGGACTGAGCGTTAACGTAACATTTTACACTCCTAAAGAATTTACATATTTCTTAACTTGGTATCCCCCAAGAAAAAAATCACGGAGTAAAATTTAAATAAGCCTAAGCCATATCTGGCGCAGATTGAGTGCTGCCAAAAGCAGGAACGTTTAAATGAGAAAGGAGGGGCCTGCGAATTCTTCCCAGCTTCCCCATATTCTGAGTTGTAGCAACATTAAGTGACACGGAAGTGGGACGGCAATTACGGAACCTTGAAAGATTCTTGATATTCTAACTTGTTGAACGTCTAGTTTAAAGCCGGGAGCTTCCGCCTTTCCAGGTCCTGGTGAGGAAAACTGGAGACTACGGGGCTGGACTCAGCTATGGACGTCAGAGAGACAGATCGAGTTCAGCGCGCGTGGGGCTGGCACATCCAAGCCAGACGGCGGCGCTTTTCACTCCTGGTTTTTCGCTACCTTGTAAGGAAGTGGGCGCGGGCTGCGCGGAGTCGGCGCCTCCCGATTGGCCGGCCGTCTGAGTGATGGACAGGGTCCCGGGCTCCGCCCCCGCCGCTTTATTGACACTAATGAGCAAGTTCTTCCCACCGCTCTCCTGCCTGGAAGTGCTGACAGATCAAGGCAACAAATTTCAATTACAATCCCTAATTTGTGTCCACAGAGTGTTTTTTACCCATGTTAGTCCTCTCTGGCGCATCAGTTGAGGCAGACCTCGGAGCAGCAGGAGGAGGTGGAAGGGGTGGGAGCAAAGGAGTGCATCAGTGAGAGAGCACGCGAGAGACCCAGGGAAGGAGACTTGGCCGGCGCGTCGCCGGTTCCTCGGATCCCAACACAAGCGAGAAAGAGGAAACGCCAAATCTGTTTTTTGCCCGCGGTGGGGAAGGGGGCAGATCTCGGGAGGCCCCGAGAGCCTATTAGTTTTTGGTAGGGGAAGAGCGAGAGCGCGCGTGTGCCCGCGTGAGTGTATATGAGAGAGGGGCGGGCGGGCGCGGGGCGGG
>NW_012098832.1:560786-562511 GCF_000951045.1 Mandrillus leucophaeus
ATAATTACCCTGATTTTTAAAAAGCATCCTGTTTATGGAGTACCTGGTTATTTTATTTTATTTATTTTTTGTCCTAAATGGAATCCAACACAGCCTGAATTTGCTAAGGAATACTTACATTTTTTTTTTTAATAAAAACTTACATCGGTTTTTTAAAAAGTGTGAAATTCTCCCATCCATTGGTTAGTAAAATAAATGGATTTGTTGGGCAGATCATATTAATTTAAGGTAGGTACATGAATATTTGCATTTTAAGTTTTCAGTTTATTTAGTGCAATGAAATCTATGAATAATAAGCTTCCTTAAACGGAACTTTTAAAAGCACACACAACTCTTTCAGGGAGTACACATGGTAAAAATCTGGATAGCATAAAAAGTATCCAAACTTATTAGAAATTACAAAAAAAAAACATATTTTATTGAATCCATATGCTACCTTCTACATTTTCACAGAGCTTTTATTAATGATCCAAATTCAGTCTTCACCAACACAAAGCAATAGTTGTCTTATAAAGGATGTAGTTAAAGACCTTTACTCTTTATCTTACAGGTGCACTGAAATAACACTAAAACAGCCAGCGTATTAAATTGTTCTCATACCTAGTTAGGAGTAGTAGACTTTATTTTTTTCTGGAAGCAGTCTTTCATGGTTGTTATAGAAAAAAATTTGGTAAATAACTACTAAAATTTCTGTTAAAAGGTTAAATTAACAAAAATTAGATTTCCTTGGAAGGGACTTAAACGTAAATCATTAGATGATTTTAAAAAAATCAAACTGCTATATTTGTTTCTTATATACATTAATTTACTGTTGTATTCTTTGCTGCTGTGCCTTTTTAAACCGATGGGTGCGTTTACGCTAGCATCTCCTTTGATATACATCTTTGGGAAGCCAGGATAAATGCAAATTTTCATCTGTTTTAATTAGCAAAGTTTTGAGTAAGTGTGGTTAAGTAAGAAAACATTTTCATGGTATGGCGGGGGAAGAAATGATTTGGTAAATATACATTGTGTTTAGTTTCTGCTTTCAATAAAGAAGTTTTACTATACCTTTCAAATTTAAAGCAACTTTTGCACTTCACCTTTACCATGCTGCAGACAGGAAGTCCTGTCTCAATAAAGAACATATTGTTTGGTTATAGCATGGCACATTGGCTCCTTGTGGTTTTTTATAACCCTTTAAAAATTTCACATTATAATGTATTTTATCACTTTCAGAGATCCAAATTTTGTATTTCTACCATTTGTTACATTTTACTAGTCGTATTACTAAAGTAAATATGCTTATTGATTTTGTTTAAAAAATAAGATGCTTTCTTTTGCGCCATTACTCCCTCAGTGTAAAATTCTTTTACTTTTAGCTATACTGACATTTCAGTAAACACAGAACACATGTACACAGGGCGTAACAAATTACATTTAAAAATATCAGTTTTGATATGTTCTATGTCCCGACTCCTTGAATTACATTGGCAAAGTGAATACTATAAATTTATCCATATTAAAAATACAGATCCAAGAGGTTTCTTTGCTTGTTCAGTCACCATCCTTAGTCACAACCAGAAACCCCAAACCCTCTTTCTCTTCGCCTTTTTAAATAGGCGCATGTTTCCAGCAATGAGAGTGAAGATCTCTGGATTAGATCCTCACCAGCAATATTACATTGCCATGGATATTGTACCAGTGGACAACAAAAGATACAGGTACAGTGATTAGATACTGAAC
>NW_012098832.1:565791-566721 GCF_000951045.1 Mandrillus leucophaeus
ACCCGCGCCTTCGGCCGCGGCTGTTTGCGGCGTCTGGCGGTGCAGCTCTGTGTGCTTCCTGCGTCTGCCTCCCTTGGGGTTCCAGCCAATGGGTGCTCTTTTTTCTTTCCTAACTTTTAAAAGCACAGGGCGGGGAGGAGGGGAGCGACGGCATACCCCACCCCGAAACCGGAACGAATGCCCTAAACCGTTTGTGCAAACCAGGAAGAGGGCGGCGTATTTGGAAACTTGGTTTCCCGGAGGGTAGTTGAGCGGTTCCCTTCCCTTCTCTTGATTTCTCTGCCAAGGCCGACGGCGACCGCGGGCTTGCTTTTCACACGTTCTCTGCTGGGCTGGAAGCGCAGGGCGGCCGGGAGTTTGGCGAAAGCGGGGTCTGCAGAGTCTTTTAGAAGATGCCTCCGGCCCGGCGCAAAACGAGGCCCAAAACGAGGCGCCGCAGACGCCTATGGCTTAAGGAGGCCCAGTCTCCTGGGACCAGAGTCCGGGCGCTTTTGCTGCGTGCGCTTAGAGGCGCAGGTTACATCGGAGTTTGCACTGGGGACTCTGGACTCGGGAGCTCCTCTGACTCCGTCGGGCAAGCGTCCCAGACCCCGGCGGCGGCGTGAAACCTTTTCTGCTGGGGCCTTGACCCTGCGGAGGCCCAGCGGGTAGGATGGACGCTGCCCGCGCGCCTCTCCCAGGCTCAGGACTCTCGGGGACCAAACAAGCCACACTGGAGCCCCGAATGCGCCCCTTCGACAGGCACAGTGTGGGTGTCTATCGACTGGCTTGTTCTTTAGGAGGATCCGATGGCACCAAAGCTTCCCCTTTTCTCCCGGTCATTTTCCCCTTCTCAGCCACTTGGTGGGCCCGTCTCAGCGGCTGCCTTCCCCTCTGTTTCCCTCACCGGTACCCTCTCTCTTCCTTTGCTGTCCAGGCGGCTGTGAGGAC